>NC_143154.1:30726713-31026713 GCF_041381405.1 Jatropha curcas | reverse complement strand
TTGAGATTGCATGTAAATAACTTGAAAAAGCCTACAACGGTTCATAAATTTCCCTTAAGCTCCGTTCACTTGACAGGCTTGCTTGCCATTGCAGAAAATCTGCAAGTAAGTAGTTCAATATTTTACCGTAGCTTGCCTGAACTCAATGGGAGAGAATAACATATTTCACCAGTTTTTGGAAACAAATAGAACATTTCTGCGATTCCCATACTATTTTCATATGTTTCATTCCAAATTGCTAAAAGTAGCAATGAACATTAATCTGATTTCTCAGAAAAAGCAGGTTCAGTGTAAGGGTTTCAGAAATGAAATTAGTACAGCGATCCCACTATACAACCTTTACATGCATCTTTGAAAATCCTGTTTCAAAATATCCCCTACAATTTGTTTATCTTAGAAATATATTCTGGAGTTGAATCTTTAACCAATGAATCTAAGGCAAAGAAACACCTTATTATGTTGACCAATGAAAAATAAACACTCTACCTCTGTGGCAAGGCAAAATTCTGGGCACTTGCTTTCACCACACCTGCCGCTACAAGGCATATAACCAGCACAACAGACATACCTATGACAACATAGGACAGTTATTTCAAAGGATATTACAAAGATAGAAAAAGATTTTATGAAATGAAGATATCAATTACCTTGACATGTCATTGTATAGAGCTCGCTTTCGGAGCAAGTATGATACACATGGCCCACTACAAAAAAATTAAAGAGAATTAGGTGCACTGGGACAAAAGACATACTCAAATTTTAAAAATATGGAGTTATCACATGCAAATATACACACAGATTTATTAAAATATAAAAATAAAAAAGAAAACAATTTTATTTGGTTCGACATTATTCCTTTGTCCAAGGACCTCTTGCCTTCTTTTTTTTTTTTTCCTTTTACTATTGACAAAAAAGAATGATTCTCATTACAAGAGATTAGGGTTTCCTTTTATAGCTGGGATTTAGGGTTCCCAAAATACTATAATTCACCTACCCATAATAAAAATTTACAAGCAGCTCAAAAAAAACATACCATATGGTACTGCCGAGCTACCTACTGATAGGCCAAATTGCTATTATTCCCCAAAATGAAAGGGAATAAGCAAGCACCAAAGGGATCCATTGAAGAAGATCCTCCTTCTTCCCTTTTTTTGGAAGAAAAGGAGGATCCAGACAAAATTAACAAATCAGAAGAGATCCAAGTGAATGGAAAAGAAAAACCAAAGGATGACTTCCATTTTCACTTAAAAGATACATTCCATAAAAATAGACCATTTTATGAAACTTCTTATCAGTATGAGAGCTGAGAAAATTTGAAGTCCGAAAAGATATTTTATTTCTTTTATATATCAATATTTTGAAAGAAATAAAAGAAATAAAGTATCTTTTCTGGTTTGAAAAGCCATTTGTAGCTATTCTTTTCAACTCTAAATATTGAAACTGTCTTATCTGAAAATATAAAAAAGAATCAGTTAGAGAACATTATAAGAAAAGAAATGTAATATATTTTTTATATATTTCAAAGAGAATAAAGGCCCTTTGCCAGTGTCTTTAGGTTTTTACTGATTCTCCAAAAAAAACAAATATGAGCCACATTTACAACAAAAATTCAATTATTAAGTGATACATACATAATAGTAAAAAGAAAAAAGATGATACATATATCACACAAAAATCACAATTTTATACTATAATTTCTATGATATGCAGTTGATAAATCAAATATCTTTTTAAATTCACAATCATCTCATAAAAAATTCTAATAAGGCTATGATTTTCAAACAATCTTATTGTTAATTTTACTCTCTTCCACATAGTATAAAGGCAATCTTAGAAATAACAGAATATAAATATCATGTTAGTCATGAAAAGAAGGAATAATCAACTAGAAATGTGCTGAAAGAACTGTCTTATGTCAAAGAGCCAAAAACTGAAGTTTAGATGATTGGTCATTCGATGTTCAAAAGCATTGCAACAATCAAAAGAAGGCGAATAAGATGTGTATGAAGTATGATTTTGAATTGAAAGAAAAGGCATACAATGAATTAAAGCCCATAGAACTACATTGCTAGAAACTACCATGCCTCAACTCATGCTAGATTGTTAATTGATTATCTGCTAAATAATAGAGACAGTCATAAGCAAACTTAAAAAGCAAAAAAAAAAAAAAAAAAAAAAAAAAAAAAAAAAAAAAAAAAAAAAAAAAAAAAGAATGAAGGAAAGAGCTAATGAAATATTAAGGTAAAAATTCATAAATAACTGGAACAGAATTGATCAGAATCACCCAAATTTGAACAAATTCATTACATCTATCAAAGTCAACCCTAAGTCACTGCAAGTCAAGAGCCTAAAATTTTCTAACAGATCAATGTAATTTAAGAATCGAAGGATAAAATTGAATAGAGAAAACATGGAGTCACATAATTGAAAATAGCCAGATCTACGTTCCAAGATCAAATAAACAGTAGATCAAGAGTACTCACCACCAAAATGAAAAGCAGCAATCTGCATCCAAAAACCAAAAGACAAAACAAAAACCATAAAATCAGTCAAATAAACAAACGAGCATATAAATAGAACACATAAAACAAAACTTACAAGGAGTATCAGCTTGAATGGCGTGCATGAGATCAGTGTGCCAGAGATTCCGGTAGTTCTGGCGGACCTGCATCTTCTCCAGATGCGCCTGAGAAGCCATGGCGACGTAAAAACTCACAGGCCCAAAACAAAACTTGATTGTAGAGAATTGAAAGCACAGAGATTATATAATTATAACAAAGGGCAAAGGAAAAATGTTTTGACTTTTCAATGAATTTATTTGAGGCTGAGACTTTTAAAACTAAAAACCCTCGATTTCTTCAAATCAAAGCCAAGAGAAACAACAGTAGAGCTTTCCTAAGCGAAGACGACGACTTCGAAGAGACAACCCATTTGCCACTTTCGATAATTAATTAATTAAAATATTAAAAAAAATTGACTAGCAGTTGTTGCGTACTGCATACTCGCTTTCGATTGGTCTTTGCCGAAAACGGTAAAATTGAAATATATATATATATAAATTGTTTTAACATATAAGGGGCAAATGTGAAAAATAAGATTTTTTAAATGCCTACTGTAAGTTATAATGACTTTGCAAAAATAAATTTATATTAATAATATTATTAGGTAATATGGTAAATTACCATGTTTTTATATTTGATTTTATGTCCATGATTTTTATTATTTCAAAATTAGACATTAATTCTCTGTCTCCTTGCAAAGGGAAATTGAAAATTAACAAGCCAATTGCCTAATCCATTCTTACGGGGCGGCCGGTGTTTACTTGAACCAAACCTTAGTTAAGGTTTCAGTTTGGTTTTAAATTATTGGATTCGAGTTAGTATTAATAGAGGGCCTATTAGTTTTTATTTCGATTTCGTTCCGATTTAATCTTTTCTTTTTTTTTTATTCCTTTTTTTTTTTTTTTCATTCATAAACCAAATCAATCATGGAAAGTTTTATAAAGAAATCTAACAAAATATAAAAAAGACTTACCTATATCAAAATCTCTTATATGAAGGTATTCATGTATTTTTCAAAATTTATAAAGTAAATAATTAAATTTATCAAATTATAAGATCTAAATTGTAATTTAAACATATAAAAGTGATTGGTACTTAGCTGGAAATGTAAGTACCGCCCATAGCTCTTCCTTTTCAACGTATGGTTATGATTAAAAATGAAATGTTTGTACATATGATTATATATATAAAAGTCAGCTCAGGGCAGTGTAACAACAACAAACGAGAAACTATCTCAGATTATTCTTTTTCTTGTCTTGCGCAAAATAAGTTTTCACATTTAGATATGTCTTCTTCTAATCCCTACTTCCAAACTTTTCTCAATGGTTCATTTTGTTCAAACACTGAAAGTGACATGCTCTTTAATGATACTTCATTTTTTCCTATCTTTGAAGATCATGTTGATCGTATTCATAGCCTCGATCAATTCTCAGAAAACCCATTTACGCCATCTTTACCTCCAAATGATCACCAACTAGAGAATTTGACTACTCCTTCTCAAACAACCCAGTTGCAGCCTCTGCAAAATGGTTCAGATTTTGCTGCTTGCTCCAGTTTGCCAAATGAATGTAATAATTTCTTTGACGACTTGGAAACTTTCTTTTACAACTCAATGGAGTCTCCACATAAACAACAGGACTCTACCATAAATGATGGATGCCTTGGTGGTCAAATTATGATAAGCAAGATTCATAGCACAGGAGATTTACAAGTAAAACTTCTTACCCTGTTTTCTTTCTCTCCTTCTTTTTTTTTATTAAATAATTTTGTCCTGATTAGGGATTTCGAACTTGAGATTTCGCGCTGGTGTAGATGACTTCGGTACCATTGATCTAAAAGTTTTTGCTTAAAGGTTTTTTCTTTCCATAAAAATTTTGTTTCAGAACAATATAGCAGCACATAGAAAAAGGTGTTCTACAGAAGAAACAAATCTGCAAGTGATACCTTACAGTGCAGAAGAGAGAAAAAAGAGGATTGAAAAGTATAGAGCAAAACGACCCCGAAGGAACTTCAACAAGACAATTAAGGTAAACCTAACTATAACTGTCATTTGATTTTTTATTTCAGCTAGTTTGAAAATCACCATGCAACTAATGCATGCATGGTTTTGTAAGACATTAACGATCTTTCATCTATTTCAGCTTATCCTAAAACTCTTGCTAATCTTGCCAATATTTTTTACTATAATCTTCAAATATTATCTTAGTGGCAACAGAAATAAAAAATTTTATTAATGTATTTTTATTTACTATAATTTTCGAAGTATGTTAGTCGAAAGAGGGTAGCAGACAACCGTGCCCGCATACGAGGAAGATTTGCAAGTGATGAGGAAACCGTTATGGTCCTAAAGCAGGAGACAGGGAGTTCGGAACAGGGAAATTCCACTGCACCCTACGGCCTACTGGAGCTGACGCCAAATCTGAGACTCAACTGGGTAACCATAATAATTAATTACTTTTCTCCTACTAAAATGTATAATTAATAAAAAAATTAGAGAGCTTTTAACTAATTAATGTTTGTGCTTAATTGATTTATGTAGTTTGATGGGCTGCATGAGAAGAACTTTGATGGGACAGTGATAGGAGGAAATTGTTCTGAGAACCTTAATTTCATTAATTATGAGGGTTTTGACTTTTGGCGAAGCTTTTTCAGTGGAGAAAGCGACGAGCTTTAACCTGGTCAAGAAAAGACACAAGCATTCATAAGACCCCTTCTATTTTATTTTATTTATTTATTTTCCGTGTAGTATATATAATGGAAGTATATTATATCCCTTCCAATCTCATGAACATTTTATATATTACGTGGACAGAGACAGATATTGATATGAGGGATGGCATTGAAGATGTTGGGTTTATGCATTATATAAATAAGAAATGAAATATATGTTTCACTGTAATTCATGTAATTGATTTACCATAGCATTGATGCTTCCAAATCCTCACTTTTGACCATTTATAAATTATTATATACTCGTATTTTCAAGCTTCATTTGTTGAACTATAATAGAATATAATATAATAGAATCAAATGCGTTTTTAGTATAATGTTTATATTAAAAATTATACCGCATTTCCTTAAAACTTATCGAACAAAGGGTAATTTTTCATCCTACAATATTATGGATATAGGCATATATTTTTTCTTCCACTTAATAAATTTCTTATTTCACAAGTAATACAAAGGGAGAAAAAGAAGAGGGTTATCTATAAACGTATATTTGTTAATTTCTTTAAATGACAAACACAAGTCCAATGGTCGGGAATCAAATACTATTCTATAAAGCAGTCAAATGGTAAAGTTACCTTGATTGCTGAGTTCTTGGAAGATTCTTACGTGTGAAATCACAGACACTGGAATAATAATTTAAGAGTACAGAATAAAGTGTTAGTATTTGTGGGGTTAATTTCCTACAACTTCTTACGGCCATTTCTTGGTCCAAAGCTAATTATATAATCTAGGGTTCTTCTTCAATTTAATTTTGTGTTTAATTCTGATATTATTTTATATTTCAATTTGACAAAAAAGATTGGCAAGTGATGAATGGATGAGTGGCATTATAAATTTAGATAGAAGTGAATATCAATTTTTGTCCGTTAAATTGTTCAATGCAAAGTGTTCCATATTTTTTTCCTTAATAAAGCATCTTTATATATATATATATATATATAAAATAAAAAAAAGCAAAGTTCTAGAAAATATCGTTAATCTGGGATGTGAGATATTGGTATTATCATGCAAAATTCATGATGACAATCTTGGTGGAGGGTTCAAGAGAATATAGGTACTCAAGGGGTAGTCTCTAGCCTGGCCCAAAAAGAAATGGTTGGGCCTCAAGCTCACCCCGATATTTTTAAAGATAATCTTAACAAAATAACAAGGTCCAGTGTTGGCCCAATGGAATTGTCCATACAACACGCACTTAAGCGCTCGGCTCTCTATATTGCTGCCCTGAAATTTAAGTTCTAGGCCCATTACAGGAACGACCGGTCGTTTGAAGATTAGTCCTCCATTCAAAAGATGAACGTTTAACAATGAGATTGGACGACAGAATTGTGCAACCAAATTTTAGACTGGAATCTAGTTGCAGTTGTTTGTTAGTCAGGTGAATGTAATTTGAATTTTTAAATCTATTTAATATTAATTTAATTAAGTTAAAGAAATAAGTAATTGAAAATGATTTTAAATTTGTAATCAAAAAGACTACCTAGAAACATCAACCTTGACCAAGAACAAAAAAAATTGCTAATCATGGGGTAAAGTGCGTTTATTCTTCCAATTTTCATTGAGAATTACTATATATAGTGTAAGAATATTTCAAACCAAAGAAAAAAAAAAAAAAAAAAAGTAGATGCATACCTCTGTAATTTTGGAATGGTAACAACAGAAAAGCATATTCTTTGTTTTTTTTTTTTATATCTAAAATCCCATCTTCAGAATTACCCTCTGTTTTCAAGAACTCTAAATTCCCTTTTGCACATTCTCAGCGAATGTAATTCCTTGATCTTGAAACAGTAAAAACTTAGAACTCCTCCATTCATGAGGGCGAAGAGGTAAAGTAAAGGCTGCAGAAAATAGATGACAGACAGTCAAGTAGAAAACTGGAAACCCAATATGCCCACTTGGAAGAAATTGTTAAATATAGCAGCTAGTTGTTGCACTTGGGGAAATCTTGCATTTTATTGGTTTTTGCGATTAAAAAGGGTCAATTTGAAATGATATTCAAAATATTAGAATAATCTTTAATATATTAGCGAATGATAATCATATTAGTAGAATAATCTTTAATATATGACACAGTTAGGGAGCCTTTATTCTATTAATTACTGTAAAGTGTAGGGACAATTGTGCAAAGAGCCTGCTCTATAAAGCTCAAATGTGAAGTGGACTAGTCTCTCTGTATGTTTTTGGACTTTCAAAGTCTCCATTTTCTCTGAGAGAGAGAGAGAGAGAGAGAGAGAGAGAGAGAGAGGGAAAATTGACATGTTTTTGTCTTGTAGCAAGAGTAGTGTCAAGCTTTGATTAAATTAATCAGAGCCCAAGTGTCACTTGTGAAGCTTTGTGGCAGTTTGAATGCCAAAATAGACAGACAAAATAGCCTAAAAAAAGAAAAAGGAAAAATTATAATTAGTAGAAGTAGCAAGAACAAGAGCAGCTTCTCTCTGGTTCTTGCACTAGTTTTTCTTTCTTTCTTTGTTTTTGTTTTTTTCAACTTTTGAGTTCAATTCAATCAAAGGATTGAGCTCAAAAAATAATGTCTTCTGATCTTTTTTTTTGTGATAGCTCTTTGTATCACCACTCCAGCCCTGAAATGGATGGAGACCTTCTAATTTATGACCCTTTTTCTCCCTTTTGTGATTCCTCTGCTGACATCTTTCAAGAATTCTCTAATAGCCAAAAAAATCAAAACCCAGTTCATAATTCCAACTCTTTAGACAATTTTAGCCCTACTATTCTCTCATCTTCTCCTCCAAGTCACCAACTTGAGAATTTGTCTCTTTACCAGACAACCTCTTTGCAGCCTCCTGAAAATGGTTCCACTTTTGCAAATGGGTATACAAATTTCTCTGGTTTGGGCAATTTTGGGGTTAAAACTGAGGAATGTCAAATGGGTTATGACTCTTCTTACAATAACCAACTCTTTATGCCTCATAGTTACAGTGGTGCAGAGAATGTGGCAAAGTTTATGCAGAGAAGCTATAGCAGCAATTCTTTTGAAGGCAAACCTGACTTTCTATTTCAACCTCGCTTTGACACTCTCCTAGAATCCTCAAATTATCAAAATGAAAACTTAAGCTCACCTGAAAACACCTTTCTTGCTGGTCAATTGAGGAGGGTTTGCAGCACTGGAGATTTACGAGTAAGATAACTCTCAATTCCCCTGTTTCTTCCCCTGTTTTTATTCTGCTCTCTCTTTTTAATCATTCTATTGTATTCAAACTCTGCTCTAGAATATTAGAACATCACATACAACACAGAGGTCCTTTTCAAGTCCTTTGGCTAGTGAGAGCTCCTTTACTGAAGAAGCAAATTTTAAAGTTGGACGTTACAGTGCTGAAGAAAGAAAAGATAGGATTTCCAAATACAGAGCCAAACGTAACCAGAGAAACTTCACTAAAACCATTAAGGTAAGACCCCAGCTTAATCCAATTCATTCCAACATGTCCATAAATTAATCAATCAATTTACATTATATTTATTGATTAATAATGTTAATGAGGTTGGTGTTGGTTTTTTCTTGGATTCAAGTATGCATGTCGAAAAACACTAGCAGACAACAGACCTCGCATACGTGGAAGATTCGCGCGCAACGATGAGACGGGTGAGATTCCCAAAGCTGCATGTTCTATCAGACATGAAGACGCAGATGAGCTATGGGTATCATAATTGTTCTTGTTCTTAGTTCTTACATTTTTGACACTACATAAATAAATAAAAATGCAGACTTTAATAGTATTATATTGTTATTGCAGTTTGATGGGGTTCACGGAGAGGAAGAAGATGGAGGAATTAGAGGAGGAGATTATGTTAACGGTTATGGACAAGCTCAGTTTCAGTATTACAGTTACTGAAAGATTTTTCTGGAGAGGTTTTAAGCAGTAGAAAGTTTTTATGTATAGTAACCAGAAAGAAAAGGCACTTTTGAAGAAAGGAATTCAAAGGCTTTTTTTGAAATAAGTCATCAAAATATTTATATGTTAAAATCTGCAGTTGCCTGTTGGTAGTTGCAGTTTAGTTTTAGCAGTTTTTTTTTTTTTTTTTTTTTTTTTTTTTTTTTTTAATTTTTTTTTTTACTTTTTTTAACTTTTTACTGTTTTAGTGTAATCATTTGTCACTTCATTTGTGTATATATATATATGGAGCTCAATAATGACTTTCTATTTTGACTTTTTTTTTTTTTTTCCTTGAGCAAGATGTAGTGGCTATTTGAATACAATATCTCTAGCAATCTTCTAATGGTGTGTTTATATTCTTATTAATGTACAAATTAATCTTAATGGGTGGTTAGTTTGCACTATCAAAAATTAACCAAATAATAGTAATTATGATCTGTATGCTCATGCAGAGAAAGTAGAATGAAAATTTACAGAAACTAAAAAAAAATAATAAAAATAAATAATCGACGGGACCTGTAAAAAAAAAAAAAATAATAATAGTAATACATTAAAAGCATTCTGATTTTCCATTATGAAGCAAAAGAAAATCTTTTCTCGCAGAGTCAAGTCTCTTTCTTCTTCCATTCTTTCCTAATTGACTTGCAGAAAGCTAGTAGATGTTTAAATTTGCTGATTAAGTTTTCAACTACATTATGGAAATACAATATTGATTTTCAATTTCTTTGGCGTTAGTATAGTCAATTATAATTATAAAATTTCATGCAAATTTTATCGACCGATACAAAAATTTTTAAATAATTATGTATTTTTCCATTTATTTTGATCACAGTCGGTCTTCAAACAGTCGCAATTTGACGTTTTTGTTATAGTATTAGGATAGATAATCATTTAATTTAATTTTCCTGGAATTATAATTAATTTGAGTAATTTTGTATTTTAAGTTAAAGCATGATTTAGTGGATGGATACAAATATTTAAGTATCTTCTGTACAGCTTGAAGGACAACCTTTTTTTTTTTTTTTTTTTTTTAAAAGTTTAACATTAATTTCTATGGATCTATCTATCTGAAGAGTGGACTAGATGCTCTTTAGCTTAGTTGCTTTGCATAATTCATGCATACAGATATCTTATCTCTTTATGAGGTTATAGGTGTCATTGAAATGCTATGCATGCAGCTTATTCTTCAAAAGAAAAGACATTGAAACAAGAAGGGATATAGAGCTGTTTGTGATAATTAAACTGTGTAACTTTTTGGTGTAAAAATGAAAAAGAAAATTCAAAGCCAACATCACATTCACCTTTTTTTTTTTTTTTTTTTTTTAAAGAGAAGAATTATCATTAATTATCTCAAGGAAAAGTAATCCATCAAACATTCGGGCACTGAATCCCAAATATGAACACGATTAAAACGATAGGACGCTCTAGCTAAGCAATGAGCACCTATATTATCGTGTCTTCTAATCCAACGAACCTTGATTAATGGAATGGAGGCTAATAACAAAATACAATCAGAAATAACAATATCCAACTCACTCATATCTCTAATCTTTGACGAAAGAGCAGTAAAAATACTTTGAGAATCTATTAGAATAGTACCCGCACCATGAATATGCCGAGCTATAAATTATAAAGTGAAGCACAGAGCCAAACCTTTCGCCATAAGTGGAGATGGCTGACCTTCATAGAAGCTAGAAACAGCGCGCAAAAAATAACCTTCACTGTCTTCAAAGACAACCCCTATACCCGCCGATCGTATATTAGAAAAGATAGCAGCATCCACATGGCAAGTCCACTCTCCCAGATCGGTAATAGCAGGTGTTACTTGCGAAATTTGTACCTGAGGCATTTGCGGCTTTACCAAGGCATTCTTGAAGTCTTGAAAAAGAATAGAAGCTGTAGCACTAACATTGAAAGGAGTCCAAGCCATTTGTTGCCAAAGAAATTTGTTCCTAGCATCCCACACACTCCATGCGACATAAGAGATAAAAGCTAACTTGTCGGTATTATTTTGCTTCAAAACCTGCAGATAAAGAGTTTTAAAAGAAAGGTTAGTAGAAGCTTCCTCCACCCTACACACCTTCCAAACCTCCAACACCTTCCAAACCTCCAACACCTTTGTGCACAATAATAATGCATGATCAACATCCTCCTCCAAATCACAATAAGGGCATATAGTGTCTACATTCACACCCCTTCTGCTCAATCTCCGTTGAGTAGGCAATAAGTTACGCATAGTTTTCCAAATGAAATCTCTGACTTTTGGTGCAATATTCAACTTCCAGATACTCTCCCACCCCTCACCTTCTATACGTTCATCACCCCTTCCCAACACCCTCAAGGCAAGATAGTAACATGATTTAACACTAAAATTACCCCTCTTATCATAATGTCAAATCAGCTCATCCTCCACATATCTTACACTAAGGGGAATATCAAGAATATTATGGATATCTCTCAAAGAAAAAAGATTAATAATCTTTGCCACATCCCATTTTCTCTCCCCCTCCACCAAAAGATCTGTCACCAGGAGATTATTATCAATAAAGAGACTACCATCCTCCACATAAAAGACTCCAGCAATGGGTAACCAAGGGTCCTTCACAACAGAAATACGCACATCACATTCACCTTAGCAACTTGGGAATATATAAAGAGTATCGAAAAGGTTTAATCTCCCATAATAGTTTTTAGCACTTCCAACAAATTACGTTATCTAGGAATCAAGTTTTTGTTTTCACACTTACGAAGATTGAAGTTGCTTACCAGCCTAATGAATAGCTTATTGGTAAATTTAGTGTAAGTTTTGATGCCTGCATCTTAATCAATCAATTGATGCACTAAAGAATAATGATATTAGCAAATTATTATTAAAAAAATATATATTTTTATGTGGTTAATCCAACAACTAGGGAAGTAGGACTTGTGCTTCTCTTTGTCATGCTGCAATTGATTGAGCATAGGGAAATTAGAACAATAGACACTGCACTATGAAGTATTTGGTCAAATTGGTCCAAATCTTTAATTATTTTTCCTACGTGTATTATGGACCCAATTTTTCTTTTTTTGATCTCAGTCCTTCATACCAAAAATCTTCTAATAGAAAAGAATTATAATTTTATCTTCTAATAGAAAAAGTGAGATGCCTCTATTCACCAATGAAGGAGCAGTCAAAGAATTTCCAAGGCTAGAGGATATATAATTAATGTATAATTAATTTAAATGTTTTAACCTTTAACCCCTTTTTAGTGTTGTCAAATCTGTGGTCTTAATGATAGCTTAGCACACACGAACTTTGAATTAATTGTTTGGTAATAAGAGTGTTCAAGGCGCAAAAGAAAGCACTCTCTGGAGTTATGATCTGTAGCAAGTTTGTAGATGCTTAAATTTTTCTGGCCTATCGTAGCAAAAAATAATAAAGAATTGCAATGCAAAAAATAAAAAAATAAAAAATGGAAAATGCATTTCTTTGTTGGTTTCACATTATACTAGTAAAAATTTGTTTTTTAATTATACATTATTGTTAACTTTAATTTCTTTTTTTTAATCAATTCGAGCATTCTTTTATCAAACTTCTGTATTTATTAACGCTTGTTATAAGAAAAAAGCCAAATAAACCGATACACTATTTAAATAGTGAGGAAAAATAATATAATTATTTGAAAATACTGCGACCAAATAGAGACAAATGAATAATCATTTTTGACAAACCAAATAAAAATTGGTTGCTATTTAAACAAATTCAAGGGTGTATCTACTCATATCAAACTCATATATTTGAGAAAAATAAAAATAAATCTTTATAAATTTTACCTTTAATAATATATGAAGAGAGTATGTTTTTTTTTTTTTTTTAAAACGGGATCAGACTAAAAACTTATCTTATATATATCGCATTCTCTTTATATGATATATGGAATCATCATACATGTTTTAGAAATTCATCAACAATTAACTTAACTACTTAATCTAAAGAATTAAATCTTAATTAATACTTATTAATTAACATTAGTTTTGTTATTGTGATTTTAAAAATAACAATGACAAAACAAACTAGCAAATGTAGAGAATAGTTGCAAAAAAATGGTGAAGGAAAGACAGAAGCTTTAGAGCAAGTAAACAATAGAAACAGCACGTAGAGTTGTCCCTCAAAGAACAAATATTTTAAATTAACACACTAATCTAGAGGATTCTGTCACTTCATAATGAAAATTTTAAAAATATGAAATGATTAGGCATTTAAGCATATTGAATCTTTAGCATACCAACATAATAGATTTTCTGTTTATTGAAAATAATTTTCTATCTTGAGAGGATTCTTGACACTGCTTTATTTTGTATGCCTGCTACTTAAAGCGAAGATGCTTCTATGAAACTAATCAAATTAGATAAATTATTCATTATTTTTATCAAGAAATACATCAATTATTGACCAATTTCCTTAAAGAAAAAAAAAAGATTTAAGAACTTTTAAAGAACACTTGTTTTTGTAGTTAGAATCTACGCTTTTAACCTATGTTTCACAGAAACAAAAATGACGGAAATAAATACAGAAAAACGGTATTTTAAATATAAGTTTATACAAGACATCACTTAAATAAAAAATACCAACAGAAACCTAAAAGGAAATTAGCAGCTCCCAATTTGCTTTTCTTTTTCAGGAAAAACAGAAAAAAAAAAAATGTAGCAGAATGTGATGAGTTGGTAAATATTAGAAAGCCATATTCAAATTAGAGAGAGCTAATTATTTTTTTTTTTATTTAGGAGCTTAGAGAGACAACTGAGTTAATGGAGGGAGCAGTAAATAAAAGAATGTTTAAAATAATATTTGATCATAAGCATTAAGCACAAACACCAGCAATGATTCCAAAGGCTCACTTTTGACCAGAACAATACAACAAGAAAATAATATTATAAACTACTTCAATATCCTATCATTGCAAAGCTATAGATTATGAGATGATTTGTCCTCACGCTTATTTAAAATATACCATCAAGAAATTATTTTTATTTGGAAGAAGAAGAAATATGAATTAATAGAGCTGAAATAGTTTTTTTCTATTCAGCTTACCCTTTCATTCAATCCTGGAAAAGGGTTCTTTTTCTGTTAGTGCATTGGAAATTCCAAGCTCTCCTCACCATTAATTAACTAAATAAGTAATTTTATATATATAGGCATCTCTTCATGCTAGGGTTAGAGTGGTACTGATGCCCTCTAAACAGGCCGTAGTGACTCTAGGTTTTAAATCTTTAAACACACGAACTGTAAGGTTAGAAGTTTAAAATCTGGAGTCATTACTGTCTTTTTTTAGAGGGGATTACTCGAATACAACTCTTAGCCCTAGCATGAAGAGATGCCTCTCCCTCTCTCTCTCTCTCTATATATATATATATTTGCACGAATGGTGAATGATTAGTAAGTGAAGACCTAAACACATTAAAATATTTACAGCATATAGCAGACAAGAGAAACCCTCCATTGATGATGAAACTTTTGGTTAAAAGGCAAATTCTTTTCTTTCTTTTTTTTTTTTTTCTATAAAAAGACTTTAGCAAGGAATCATTTTAAAACATTGACATAACCACTAGCAGTTTAGACTTTTAGACAATAAGATGAAAACCTGAAGATTGTTACAATAGCTAAGGCCGTGTCTGGCAACAAATTTTTAAAGTAGTTTTTTAATTTATATAATGTTTAACTTTCAGTATTTTATGAAAAACTATTTAAACACCTAAATGCTATTAACAACAACCAAAATAATTAATTTTGCCGAAGAGACTTGAGTATTTTCATTAATTTCAGTGATTTAATAGTAACATAATTCTGTTGCTAATACTCTACAAGTTTAATTGAATAAGCAATCACAGGATATCTGCTCTGCACCTGAAGGTGGCTTATAGTTGACTAAACCAGGAAAAGGGTTTTTGCAGGAATAATCTATCATCTATTCTAAAATTCTTCTTTAAACTTCCATATGGTTTGTGTATTTAGGTCGTTCTTTGCTGCTAAATATTTTATTTTTTTCTCCACTACTTGTAGAATTAGGAGTGGCGTCCTTATCAAAGCCAAAAGTATTGTATTTTGCTTTGTACACATTAACTTGTACCCTTTCTTATCTCTATACCTCTTTTGATTTTGCCTTCTTATTTATATATATATGAGCATCCAGTTCTGGGGTCGACCTGTTATGGCTTGGTTAAGTGAATCTTTAGCCTTCAAGTGGGAATGGATTTTTTGCCTTTCTTCTTCTTTTTTGTGGTTAATGTCTCTGACTTTGTTTCAAACTAGTAACTCTTAGAGAAATTGATATATTTTGTCATTCTGTAAAATCTTAATCACAGTTCAATTTTTGAATTTCTAACTTTACAGGTGAAATTTATTCGAAAATATAATTTATTTTCACCGATCAAATTACATGTTGAAGAAAGGCGTGAACTTGTTATTATTTCTTTGCTTTTGACTAATGCCCAATTGGAGTAATTAGTCACCCTCTATAGAAAAAGATTTTTATGTACAAAATGCAATTAATTTGTGAAGGCCAGGGAAAGGCACTAAGAATATATGAAAAGCAGTCAAATGATGGAAGGTGAGGTTTCTTATAGACCTTTTGCTAGGGTGAAGAAAATTCCTCCAACATGTAGAGAATCCAAAAAGCCATCCATTAACCTTTTCTTTCTCTTCCGTTTCTGTTGGGTTTCGCTACCAACTTCAAGATAGTGACCAGTTGAGTTCAACTAGAAAAATTCAATACCAATTGTTCAACTTGAAAGCCAAACAGAAAAATAGTAGTATATAGTGGAGGTGACAGAGACTTATGTCACAAAAATCTAATTAACATTTGCATTTTAGTGTCTAGATTCATTATATTTTAAAGCTAGCTTCTACCACTTTTATTGTTTTACCACAATTTCGCTTTTGGACCAAATAGAGGAACATAAAATTGATGGAAGCCAACTTAATTCTTCTTTGTCTTTTCTTTTCTTTTTAAGTACTAATGAAGTATTACTTTCAAGTTGATGAAAACATGAAAAAACATAAAAACACAGTTTATCAGTTATGTCCTACATGGCGCGGAAAAATAAATGTAAAGCAAGAACAGATATAGAAAAACAACATTTTATATAGTTTTACACGAATGAACAAATAATATCAAATTTTTTAAAAACATGAAAACAAAAAAATATTAATGACATAAAATATTTCCGTGCATCATAAGTTATAGATATTTATTTTCTTTAAAGGAAAATGGATTGACATCGAGCTGGAAATTCCATTTACACGGAGAATAGAGATTTCTTCTGTTTCCTTGATATCTAAACCGAAGATTGAAATATGAAAATTGGAATCTCAGAGTTTCTGGTGGCTTTTCATTGTTGGTAATTTTTAATTAACATAAAACTTAAAGAACAATGATGAAATTTTTGACTATTTAATAGAAGAAGAAAAATGTTTGTCCATTGAGACCAAAGCAATCAAAGCATATTCTGAGAACATATTTTTTCCACCAAAAAGGCAGGTCCTTCTCCTAAAGACCGCATTTAAATAACAATTATAGCAAAGTGTGGTTGCTCTGCTCTTTCACTTTACAGTCAGTACTTTGTTATTTTTCGAGTGAATGAGATAAATTAGAATCTGGTGAAGAATTAGGAATGGAAGACAAAACAAGAAAAATAGAGAACTTGTCCTTGAAGAGAACCTAAATACCATAGCTCTTCTTTGGAGACCAAGAACATCCACCAGCAGAAACAATCATTTTCCTGTCAAAATTTTCTGATTTCCATTTTGATTTAAATTATCTCCAAGCATAGAATCATAGTTTAGGTTCAATGTATTTGCTTTCCCATCATGTACACTTTTCTCAAAATGGCATAATTATTAGTGGAAAATGCAATGACAATCATTCACCATTGAAGTTCTATACAGAAAATCATTGTAGGTATAACATACATAATATTTCCATGTCAAAAGATGAAAGGTGCATAAAATATTTTGCATGTCACAAATACATGATATGTTAGTATGGTGTTCAGCTGTCTTCTTAGCCATAACGCCTTTTGAACAAATAATGTCGCTTGGATGGATCCTTGGGTTTACTCTTAAGCTGGCCTTGCCCGGCAAGTCTTCGCCCGGTGCTGCAGGAGGAGAGAACAAGGGCAACATATGTGAGGAAGCAAGCAAGATATATAGAGTTCTCCACAGGAAAGAAACAAGGTAGCCTACCTGTATTCCATATAGACCATTCCCTTGGCACCTGACATTGCACTCATGGAGCCCATGGTGCGACGGGCTTTATGGAGGGTTATGTCATCTGCATCTTCTTCTAACTGCTCTAAGCCAACAGCGTCATCACCAGCATTCAGAACCTGAAATTTCCAACGTGTCAAAATTTCCACTCCGATAATTCATCTAGAGAGTGATCAACCAAGAAATAGAGAATACCTTTGCAAGGAGTCCCAATTGCTCATCAAGATGGTAGTAGCTCAAATCAGCACCAGAATCAGCTGGAGGCAAGCTTGTTATCACCTGTCAAATGAATTAATACATCACAAGTAAATTACAAAAGGAACTGAAATCTCAATTTTTACTAGCTCGTGTGCTCAGAAAAATAAACTACTTGTCCATCTAGAAAATATGATGACAAGTACCAGATGCATAAAATCATATGTTGTATTCAGCACTGAAATTTGGTTCATTAACAAAGTGCGCTACATTCAATAACTAGATAATAAAGGATATATGTACCTTAAAGCTGTAACCTTGATCAATCAAAAACTGTTGCCTTTTGGTAGAGTAGTACATCTCCTGCATCCAAGAAGGATAACTAATTAGAATTTCAAGATTGACCAAGAAAACAATAAAATTTGACTGCGGACATGTTATGGCTCACGAATTTTTAGAAGTTCAGAAGGAAAAAAAAATGATCCATACCTGCGTATCAGTGGAAACAAGGGAATAGAAAAATGCATTGTACTCTTCTTTGCCACCTGCCATCCTGTCCTGATGTTTACCCTGTTGACCAAAGTGACAATATTTGATTTCAGTAAAATTATGAGCATAGAAACTTGGTTCCACAACTGCAAAAATGAGCTTAATCTAGATGGAAACCTTTTGATTACCAAAGATTTAAATGCATATTTCTTATACATCTATTTCTAGTTTTACAAAATAAATACTGTCCATGCCAAGCTCATGAAAGAACTAGTAAATAAGTACAACACAACCTGCCGAAAATCAAATGGATCCATAATTATAAGTTTCTGGATTTCAATGATATAGAAACCACTAATTCAAAGGATAGAACTACTGAACTTCTAATAAATATGATCTGCTTATTTAAATCAGAAACTTGTCAATCACAAAGACTGAATCCAACTTTAACAAATAATAACTAAATAACAGACCTTGGCCCTAAGAATACGTCCTAAACGTTGGGCTTCTTGTCGTCTGGAACCAGCATGCGACGAAATTTGAATGATTACATTTGCCTCAGGAATATCTATAGAATTGTCACCCACCTGTAAATTGCAGAATCATTAAAGGTAATGTGTCTATCATGTAACATAACTTAGATCGACAATACAGCATTTTCATAGTTTCAATTATATAGCATACAGAAAAAAAAGAGAGAGAGCGAGCAGCATTCCTCAGACCCACAACAAAATGTAAAGCCCAAAAGAAAAGAAGGGAGAAAGAAGAAACAGTTGCCAGACAGGAGAGCCTCCCATCTTACCTATTAACTAGGCAATAAAATCATTCACTACAATAGGCAAATAAAAAACAAAGCCACAAATATGATTCCATGCACTGATACATGTTGTATGCAATGCCTTCGTGTCTCTTCATGCATGTCAAACATGCCTGTGTACATTTGTTGTCTGATGCAAATAATTGAACAACTATATATAAAGGACCAAGTCATCTGCGCTATAGTTAATATGAGTTGTTTATCAGAATACCTTTGAAAGAAAGACGGTGTTAACATCCTTGCTAGTTTTGAAAGCCTGAAGTATTTTTGTCCTCTCAGCATGGCTGCAAATTGCAGAAACAGATGCACATTTGTAACGCAAAACATTACAAATAAAAGCAACATTGTTAAATCAACCCATGAAAAAAAAACATAAAAGCCACCTTGTAGCACCATATATCATAGGTTTGCGAAGTTTCATTGCATACTCCGTGAGTGCAAAAAGGTTGTCAGCAAACACAATTATCTTATCACCACGCTGCTGTTCATGGAAACGTATCAAAAACTCACATGCCCTGAACTTATTAGGGTTCATCACATATAGTGCCTGAAAGTAACAGCATTTGATGAGCCAGAAGGATAAAGAGAAAAAGAAACAGCAAACAAGAAGTTCAAATGTGTGATATTAACTAGGGTAGCTATTGACTAGGAAACCTGCTTCTTCTTGGAATTTTCTTTCTTCAGATATTCAGCAAAAAACTCTTTTGTCATTGGACACCATACTTCAGCACACTGTACATTTGCTATAAATCCTCCTTTCACCAGATCCAACCAGTTTGCTTCATACAATTTGGGACCAATAAGGAAGTTCAAATCAGTAATTCTTTCATCCTCTCTTACAAGTGTTGCTGCAGTGGGAATAGCAAGTAATATTCACTTTCTCCACAGAGAAAGATAAATGGCTAAATAAAGGAGATGTATCCAGAGTAAGCTTACCAGTTAGCCCAAGTTTGCAGTGAGATTTAGTAAGACTAATAACTTTACGAAACATATGAGCAGGAACCACGTGGACCTGAAGCAATTAAAGTAATTCTTTTACAACAAAATGAATATGGAAGAAGAATAAATCTTGTATCCAAGCCTAAAAAAGTCATAACATCTTGCATGATTACCTCGTCCATTAGAAGCAGTCCCCATTCTCTATTTCTTATTTCTTCAATAATCTTTTCAGATTCCTCAGATCTTTTACCACCAAAAGCAACCATGTTATATGTTGTCACAACTACCCCAGCATTGCCCTGGAATCGTTCTTTGCTGTCAGATGTGAATCGACAAATTTGTTCATCACGGATGGTTGACCATAGCTGGAATTGAAAGGCCCACTGATCAACGGACACAGCATTTGTCGCTAAACAGAGGCAACTTTTCTTTATTCGGCATGCTGCAGAAACACCGACCAAGGACTTTCCAGCACCACAAGGTAGCACAATAATGCCAGATCTTGCTCTACCTGAAACATCATCCACCACAAGTAATTGATCTTATCCAAGTCAATAGCTTGTAGAAGGATGTAATCTCAAAAACTCATAGTGGTATACTGAAACTTGTAGCCTGATTGTCAAAAAAATTTCAAGAATGATGCCAAAAATTTCAATAAAGAAATATATATGACTTCCAAAGAATTTCTCAGACTCACCTACAGAACAAATATGAGGAATAAAAACCATGTTAAGACTGGATTCAGCAAATTATAATATTATTAAAAGCTTAATAAATATACCATTTCCAAACATTTTACTAAGGCTCTTTTCTTGATACGGCCGTGGTTGTGCATGAGGTTTCAATTCCATGTCAAGGTCAGGATTGACCTACATGTCAAAAAAAGCATTAACCAATGATGCGAACTGGATAGATTCTACAAAGTTGTTGAAGAGAGAGCTAATTAATATCCAGTGTATCTATTGAAGTATCTTATTTCAGGATAGAGACAGGAAAAATGTTGCATACAGTATCATTTCTAAAGTCATACTCCTCCAACATTGGATAATTTAAAGCATTTGGCAGGCACTGTTGTTTTACATTTTCAACCTGTCAAAAACAAACAAGAATTCTATCAAAGACCAAATGAGCAGAACAAACACAGACTTAAAAGAGAAGGACCGCATTGACATCCAACTACCTAGAGTTCGACTGCTAAGCAAAATCTATTTAAAGGGAAGAAAAAAAATAACAGTCTTGTCAACTAAATACTAACATATGGAGAAATGGTTTTATGTGATTTGTTCACCATCGTGATCTTTTCTATACTAAAAGATTTACAAGGAATAATGGAGCTGTTCACTTGAGTATACACAAGGTTCATAAACTGATCAGTACCATCAATTAAATTGCCTGTGCATGCAAGTATGAGTTGCTGGCTTGCAGTTCTATGCAGCAGTCAAGCTACCAAAGCACATAAGTATGTGCATCCAGATGTGTATTCTACCTACAAAAGATTTCATGTAAATTACCTGAGATGGATCAATCTCAAATGAGTGGGTCTCTTTGTCTTCTGCTGCAGCTGCCAATTCTGCTTCAGTTAGCAACCCATCATGACTGGCTCCAATTTCTCCTGCAGTTTTGCTGATCGTAAAACCATCATTTCCATGTGCCTGCACAGAGATATAGAATTATGAATAATTCCAAGGTACAAATTAAATGTGCAAAAGTCGAATGAGGCGATAAATTCCACTTCAAAATCACTGCAGAGAAAACACCATCATCTGCATGTGCATTCAACAAAAGTTGTATGACAGACAAACCAATCAAATCCTGATGCTGCTAAAAGTGAGAGGAAAAATAAGTCCAAGGAACCAATTCCATAATGCATTTGTTTCTTCATAACAGACAAAATCACAGCCATTGCTGCATGCAGGCATGCAAGAGACAGCATGCAAAACCTAAAACAAGCAAAGATTTGAGATCATCTAAGAAGAAGGTATCAGTACTGCAAAATGCAACAAATGGAAATTCCGAGTAATGATAAGAATTTTAAGATATCCCCAAGAAATATTATAGTATGATGAACTGTTTCAATCTCATTACGACAACAAACCTCCGATGTAATTCTTGCTTTAGAAATAACTTCATCTTTCAACAACTTCTTAAGCACCTACAAGAACCCACATAGATAATATTAATAACAAACGGTCAATATCCAAATACTAAGGAGTACAAAAACCAAAGGAACACCAACTTGCCTCTGGAAATGGTGATTCAATGAAGTACCGGTTTTTCTTAAGCACAAGCTTCACCTTGCCATAATTGGCCGTAGAAGCATATATGAAATCAATCATCTCTTTCGGCAGCTTTGTTTTGGACAACTTATTCAAAACAGCTACTATAGTTTCAGTTTCAAGGCCAACTGAAACCGCAGCATATAACGAATGAGGGGTCAAATTGTATTCGTGCATAGACTCTGGCCTATACATAACAATCGACATTCATCATCAAAAACACATCCCAAATACCTTACATGTAATAGTTAGTGAATACAAAATGCGATGGGAAGATATAACTTTCCATTTTCTGCAACTTTTTGAGTTGGAAAGAAATCAAAGGCTACCTGCAAACAGGCTCGGCAATTGCGATGAGAAAATCATATGCTTGTTTATATAAAGGGGAGAAAGTCTCCAGGAAAATGCGGCCATCTGCGCAGGCCCAAAGAGGCCGATTGGCGTGGTCTACCTTCAATTCTAATTTGCTAAAATCTCTCTTCTTAGCTTCATCGCCGTCTAATCAAACATAGATACAAATCGATGTATCAACATTACACTTCCACAATAACAACTAGAAATCAACTAACAAACTAGAATTAACAAGGTAGACAATTAAATTTACCATCGCGATAATCAGCCTCAGCTTCTTCGCCGTAATAAAAGCTCTCGTCTTCCATGGCTGTGCTCCTGTGATCATCCTGGATAAATACAAAGTACAACTATTTGTTTAATTCCTGATTTCGATTTTGGTATAATTAATAGGATATTTACAAGATAAAACTGATTATTATTCATTAACCTTAGAGGATTTGAACTTCTTGCTAGGTCGACCCTTTTCACCTGAAGATTTCAAAGCCAATGTCAATAATGTACCATTTACAACAGATGACAAATAAAAATGAGCTTCAATTCAATTAGGTGATAAAAAATTGAAAGCCAAGGCCTTTTACCATGACCATGATGTCCCATTATTCGCTTTTGTTCTAGTTTTCTTTTGATCCGAGAAAGTTCGCTTCTTTCTTCTGTTTTCGGTCAGTAGAGTGAGTGCTCTTGCCCAAAGACATCTCCATTAAGGGGAGGGAATCGTCGAGATATATACTACAGGAGAGAGAAGACCGCCTTTCTGGTCAGAAACGGTGGTGGAGGTGGGTTCGGGTCCACATAACCAAAACGATGTCGTTTCATGAGGCGCAAGCTTAAGTGAATGCATCCCTTCCCTTAACCCCAAAATAAAAACCCGCTAACTAGGCCTTAGATTTTTTCTTTTTCCCTGGATTTTTCAGGTTACCCATCTTCTTCTTCCTTCTCTAACAGCGCAATTCGCAAGTAAATAACCGAAATGGTGAGTTTGTATTTTTATATAAATGTCTTTTCTATTTCTTTGGGATATTCAGGATCATTACCCAAATAGTTTTTTTTTCTAGGGTTTCGAGTTTTATGGTTTTGAATAAAAATTTGATCTTTAACTGTTTGGTTGCCGAGAAAACGTAAGAAAAGCAAAGAAATTTTGATTCTAATAGCTACTTGTGTTGAGGGCTTTTGATATGCAAGCCTTAAATAAACTATTACGAGCATCGAACCCGCCTCTTCTCGTTTTCCCTTGGCTTTCTACGGAATCAAACATAAAAAATGGTCCTTTTATTTCCTACGAAATTCCGATTTTTCATTTATAATCTGCAAAATTCTTTGATCTTAAAATTAGTTAGTAAGCTCATATTGAAAATCTTGTATCAGGCTACACCGTTGATAGCAGGTATGGCAGTAGCTGCAGCTGCTTACGCGGGCAGATATGGCATCCAAGCTTGGCAGGCATTCAAGGCAAGACCACCAACAGCTAGGTTGCGCAGATTTTATGAAGGTGGTTTTCAACCTGTCATGACAAAGAGAGAAGCTGCTCTAATACTAGGAGTTAGGTATGTCTCTTTCAGAATTTATAGAAAGATAAATGTGTTAGTTTTATTTCACCTTGGAATTCTTACCTTAACCTATTTGAAGCTGCTTATGAGAGCTGACCCATACTGATGGTAATAAGTTAGCTAATTGATTCCAGGTTCTGTTAAGGTTTTTACTTGTTAGCTATTAAACTGCAACTTTGGAACATGATCTATTGGCCATTTTTGGTGTTCTAAATGTTGTACAATTTATAGTGCACATCACTTTCTTGAGTGTTCTGCATGTTTTGTCTTTTGGTTTTAGCTTTATTACTTTGTACGTTAGACAGCGTCCCCAGAAGGAAGGAAAATAATTGCTCTTGTAGTGGCAATCGCATCATGGTGATATACCCTAGCTGATCTCGAATAGCATCAGTGAGGACCAGAGGCATGACTATTTTGCTATTGAAGAGCTTGGTTAAGTCATATGTGGTTTTCAGGATGAGGATCAGGTGAATCTTTAACAAGCTTAGGAAAGCCTCTTATTTGCCTGATTATTCCAACATCAAAACCAAATTTGAACTAAACTTAGTTTAGATCCGCAATCACTTAAATGGGCACACTTCTCTTTTGAATTTCTTGTCTGAAATCAGACTTCGCAGGCATTCTGTAAAGTAGTTATCATCATTTCACCCTCATGGTAGGCTGAGCTTTAAAGACTCTTTCAGCTAGAAAGATGAAGCTGGCATTATTGCTGTGATCACATTAGTGTTCTTAGAACATTGGCATACACAGTGACCAGGTTAAGCTTATGCGGGTGTAAGCTTATCTCCAATTTTATCTTGGACTTGAGTGCACATGACCTGAGGTGAAGTATCTTCTGGACCTGCATTCCTATTAGAACAGGAGGCCTTGTCCAATGTTAGAGTTATTAGGTGTATGTAAATAGAGTGACCTTTTCTGTTTATAATTCATAAACTTAATTTTGTTTGTTCATATTTGAATCCAATAATACAAACAGATGTTCTTCAGGGTAAAAATTTTAAATTTGTAACACATGTTTGACATTATGCACTTGCCTTGCTGAAGCCCTCCCTAACCTCAAAGAAGTCATTGACACTAGTTTTCTTCTTTTTCTTATACAGAGAAAGCACTCCAACAGATAAGGTTAAGGAAGCTCATCGGAGAGTGATGGTTGCAAATCATCCAGATGCGGGCGGTAGCCATTACCTCGCCTCTAAAATAAATGAAGCAAAAGACATCTTACTTGGAAAAGGCAAGGGCAGTGGCTCTGCATTTTAATGATATTGGTGCTTCATCAGCTCAAGAAGGCCATATTACAGCAGCAAATGAGTTGGACTACACTTATACTGCTATAGCTCGAACCAAATTCCTGAAAAATATTGCGATTGGAAAATTTAAGGTTCAATGTCAAATTGATTTTTTAGAACCCCAAATATGTAAACACGCATGGGAAAGTTCGATGTGGTTTTGTTTTATGAATTTGTAAACATAAGAGGGCGAGTGCCCTGCTGATTGTAGGCTATCAATTTTGTCCCATATACAAGCTACCCCTTTTGTCTCTCTCTCTGTGTGAAATCGTTAGTACTTTGTATTCTCCTTCCATTCTTCTCTACACCTGTTTTTTCCAGGAAAATGCCGTTGTCAAGTTAAATCATAAGTTATAACATGCTAGCACATTGTCTTATATATGTTTTCTGTAGAAAAATATGGCCAATGTAAGTTCTATAGAAATTGATGGAGTGCTAGTTCGCCTTATTATAATTGATCCTAATCCAATTGGAGGCACCCATGGACAAAACTTAGGTTTTGACAGAACAACTTATGATTAGGATCACGTTGCTTTCACTCAAATCCGAAGAAGGGAAGAAGGATGAATTGACATTGGAATCAAAATTGCAAATTATTAAAGCTGAAGCACGTGCAACTCACGTGCAACAGATCAAAAGCACTCGCGCTCACGCACTTAATAATGCCTCGCTCTCGTCAAAGCCTCTCTAGCAGAGAGAGGCATTAGCCATAACAGTATCCTGGTCAGGGCTATCTGAGTTGACTCAGCGGAATCGGCTCTGAAGGTAATCAAACTTTCTATTTATTCAAACATAAGAAAGGAACAATTTTGAAGTTAGAACTCGTAATTCTTTGGATTTTATTTATATTGCTGTTAGAAACAATGGATCTCTGTGAAATTTTATCGCGTCTTCTAGGAATTTTCAATTTTTTTTCCTTTTAGTCTTCTGTGACTTATTGCATCTGAAGCTTTTTTTTTTTTTTTTCCTTTTGTGGAATTTAGATACCAAAGCTTTTCTCTTCTTCGAATTTAGATTCTTATCAGATTTGAATTGGTTGGGCAGGTGAGAAAGTGCTGGAATAAGAAGTAAAATTAATAAATTGCAAATTTTGCATTTTGGTTTAAATATTTTCGTACAGAACTCTGAATCTACATAATTCGAGCTTCATTTGCCATAAGACAGAATTTTTTATTGTAATCTGCAAACTGAATCATGAAATTGAATAACAATCTTAGGTCTTTAGCTTAAGCTGACTGTTTATAAACACAGAAGCAAATATACTGTTTGAGTGTGTATACCTATGTATGCATTTCGTTTTACTAATTGAGATAGTGTGCAGATCCTAATTTTTGTAATTTTTTTTTTCTTTGCAACACCAGCAGAGATGTCATACTCAAGGGAAGGAAGGCAAGTTTTCACTCAATTGTTGTTTTTTCTATTCTAATATATGTGGTTCTTTTCATGTAACTAAAATTATTAGTGCTGTTACATTTGGTTCATTATGGTCCCAGATCTGCTTCCCCGCGCACCTCAATTTTGCCGAGTAAAGGCCGTCGGTCAAGGTCATTGTCAAGGTCTCGTCGTAGCCGGTCCAGGTATATGTATAACTTTTCTTTCTTTAGTCGTACGTTAATTGTTTCATACGTACATTCTGGTATGTAATGTATATTTCTCTCTTTTCTCTGCATTTGTCACCTATTATATGGCTGCAAAACTTTGAATTATGGTTCTTTCTTGTTGCTCCAGGAGTCGTGATTCTGTTGAAGCAGCAAATCCTGGAAATAACTTGTACGTAACTGGGTTATCTACTAGGGTTACAACCAGTGACCTTGAGAAGTACTTTGGCAAAGAAGGGAAGGTATAGTCCCCTTAAGACTATTTTTTCATATGACATGAATACGTAATATGTTGCTTTGCACGACATTAGTGTCATCTGAGAATCACCTAAAATGGTATTACAATCTAGTTATGATGTCACATTATATAAACCGAGATGCATGTGTGTGAAAGTTCTGGAGAGAGCATTAACAAATTAGGATTTGGAAGGAGATTCATGACTCATAATTCTGAGATGATATGAATTATCAACATATAGCTTCCCTCCAGTTGTTTCTACTGATTTGGGTTGAAAATCTTAACTATAATTACACTTAGATTGAAAGTGCATGGGTGAAGGCTCACCAAGGAATGGACTGGAAATGATTGATTGAGTACTCATCTTCATCTCCATGTTCCACCATTTCCTACATCTCTTGCGGGTTAGTAATTTTGTTTCCCCTTGGCATGTATCCAGTTTCTGTTTGGACAATTCAACAATTCCAGCTGTCCTACCAATCCCTGTCATAGTGTAGAAAATAGAAACCATAATTTATTCCTTTACTTCTACTCATTCAGTGCTTTGTCAAATATCTCTGTGGACAGAAATTTCATGTTAGTGTTCTTTTTTTTTTTTTTTTTTAAGGTTTTGGAGTGCCATCTGGTGACAGACCCTCGCACCAGAGAATCTCGTGGATTTGCTTTTGTTACAATGGAAACAGTTGAGGATGCTGAACGCTGTATAAAGTATTTGAATCGTTCAGTGCTTGAAGGACGACTAATCACTGTGGAAAAGGTACTGCTTTTGTCAAAGGATTTAAAAAGAAACAGTCTAGGGAAACTGAATTACTTTTGTATTGTTATTGTTTGTGAGTTCTTTCTTCGGAAATGTTGCCTGATAAGTTTTGGCAGCAGGTCTGGTATGTGTAACTTCATCGAATTCACAATCTAAGCTCTTAACAGTTGAACCTATCCCTTCACGAATCACGACATGCGTTCTGCATCGACATTTCAAACACATCGATTCAAATTCGACTATTTTGCAGAGGGTTGTATGCCCTGTAATCTTTCCTTTACTAGTAATAGTATCTGACCTGGCTTTTCATTTAATTTGTTTCTATTTTGAAATATCCTAGACAGAAAACTATACCCAATGTGTCAATTTCCTCATCTTATCATGTTTATTCTAGTAAAGACTGGCTTACAAAAACAAACAAATGAACAAAAGTTCTGTTAGTCTTGACTGTTGGTCAATACAACAATAAAATGAAACACTTGCAGCTGTCGCAACTTTTGGTGCAGATTATTATCATCAATTCCAGATGGCACTATGCGGTTACCTTTTGAAATGTAAATGAGTTTCAAAGAACAGTATGTAGAATGCATTATAGCCCATTTCTTAAATTCTTGACTTATTTTTATTTTTGTCATTCTTTTTCTCCTCCCCTTCCTTTGTTTCATAATGTGATTTTGTTTGTGTTTTCTCTATTTATGTAGGCGAAAAGGAGTCGTGGCAGGACACCAACTCCTGGCAGGTATCAAGGTCTGAGAGAGAAACGAGGTACTTGTTGGAATTGCACTGGCATTTGTGTGAGAAGTATTGTAGTAGCTGAATGGATTGTTGTGTGTGAATTGTGAAATTTCTAGCAGTAGGGTGTTTACTTAGAAAATTTGTATCACAATTAAATGGTTAAGTAATTTCTTCTTATTCAGTTTTACTTATCAGACCATGATATATGATCTGTGACTTTCTACAATCTAAAAATACATTCATATGGCTTTATGCTGCATATTCTTTTTTCCACTTATTTTGTAGCCTCCCTGAGGGCCATGCACCATGTAGTTTGAAAAATCCCCTATGGAGATACAGATTGCTTTGAGTTATTTGATGGATTTAATGCTCACAATAAGTTATTTATTCATATTGCAGCCGACCCCAACTATTTTTTATTAAGGCTCAGTTGTTGTTGTTGTATCACCCCATCAGTTAACAAGGAGCTGTCAATTTTCCCATCTGTTAAATCTAGCAATTTATGTATCATACTTGTAATTTGAGCAGATGGACAATTACAATTTTTAGAAGATCATGTCATCTGGCTATCTTAGCTGTTCTGGCCCTTTGACCTTTGAGAGTGCCATTCAAGATTTTTAGCTCAAAATATTGAGCAAAATGGAGTTTTTGAAGACATTATTTTAGTATCTTGGGATTATTCAATTCCTACTTTGTATATTTACTAGTGTAAATATGTGCAGGACGTGGCCGCAGACGTTCCCATAGCTACTCACCACGCAGGTGGGATGATAGAGACAGAGACTATCATGCAAGGGACCGGCGTGTAAGATCACGTTCTCCGTACAGTAGGAGGGGGGATGATTATGATTCATATAGAAAGCACAGGGATCGCTCACTATCAGCTGAGCGCGGGTACCGTAGATAGAGCAAGAATTGGAGTACTCATCTCCTTTTCCCTCTTGCCCATCAAACTTGATGTGGATTCCTTGTGGAATCATGTTGACAATGTCATATCATCTGTTGTTCCCTGGTTTGTATCTTATCTTCATATACCCTCTTATTTAACAGGTAATTTATATTGTAGGGTTTAATCTGATAATATCTTCTGCCATGCTATTGGTGAGGCCTTTGCACTGGCGGAACCACTGTCGTCTTTGCTAATTTTGATGACAACTATTGTTGAACTGTGTTAGACTATATATATACGTACATATATATGATATATAAAGTACAGTATTTGATTGGAAATTTTGCCCCCCATAGAAGTTGAATTGATGTCACTGCAATCTTCTTGTATCAACCCTGGCCCATGAATTTATTGTGGTCTAGCTGCAAAGAAATATCGAACATGTTCATGATTGTATGTGCATGTGAAAAATATCAGATGCAAAATGCTTTGCTTTTTATTTTTTCTTGCTCCTAAAGAATATATAATTGAATTTAGGAAAGCTATTTTCTACTCTTCTTTTTTGTGCTTTTTCTTCCATGAATTTTATAAATAAGAACTGAAACTATGGGATTGTGTTTGTGAATCCCTTTTTCTGTCAAAAATTTAGTACTAGGTTCTTGATTCTACACACACTCAAAACTAGGATGCCTGTGTTGTTCAGTCAGATTGGCATTACTGTAATATTGTACAAGAATAATCAGTCTTGAAAATCAGCAATGCAATTATAATACTCTATTTTGAAGTTCATTTTTGTGTTTTCCTTCTTTTTTTTTTTTTTTTTTTTGTGTTTTTGGCTTCTTCCTTTTGATTCTTTTGATTGGAAAGGAAAGAAAATAGGAGAGAAGAAGAAAAATAAGGGTTAAAGTAAAATTCAAGGAAAAAGTGCTATTTTCCCTTCTTGTGTTTAAATAGAAAAGGGGAAAACAAATTACACTAGTTAACTATTATTTAAAGTTTTAAAGTTTTGAACAATGGGTTTCACCAAGTTTTTTCGTAATAGGCATTTATATTTTTAATTTTATATCCAAAAAAGAAAGCGATCTGCTACAGTATGATCTTCTCACTAATGTGAAAAGTAAATACCTCGAGTTTGAGTCTTCATGATTGGAAGAATTTTTATCGTTTGGTGAGTTAAAGTTATGATCATAAGAATTTTTATCAATTTGATGAGTTAAAATGAGAGTTATCAATCTGGCGAGTGACAAAGCAAGTTCATTAGATTTAGAGGGAGTTCTCTTTAATTTGGTTAAAATTTTGACAAAAATAAATATTTTTTTTTTCATTTTTTCTTTTTTAAAATAAAAATGAAATTTCAAATTTTAACATGGGAGTACTTGTCACTTTTAAATAGTCTATTTTTGTTATTAGAATAAATATTAATTAAAATAATTTAAAATTTGATGAACATGAATTATCACGAATTAAATCTCATTTTAGCATCTGGTAGTAATATATTGTAAAAAAAATTATAAATTACATTATCATGAAAATAATTAATTTCACTTATTAGAATTAATAATTTAAAATTCTTAAAAAAAAAAATGAGAGGGAGAGAGAGGGAAAGCAAATAAGAGCATGTGGGTGGTGGGGTCCAGCCTTTGAATCTTATGACCAGGAAGCGGGATACATAGATTATAGAGTGCGCTCCAGCTGCAAGGGCGGACCTCAAATCGAATTCAAATTTATTAAATTCTATTTCTTTTTCTTTTTTCCTTTTATTTAAAAAAAAAAAGGAAAATTTGTAAAATTACAAGTCAAAAATTTTGTAGCTTTATATGGTACAACAATTTTAGTTGCTCGGATAAGATCCGACAGCTGGATTTCTGACACGTGTACGTCACTCGTACCCTTCTGTTTTTTGAATTAACCGATCATTCGGCCACGGCTTACCATTATCACCACTCAGCAGCCAAGCCATGGCTTGTCTTTTGATTGTTTTTATCCTTTTTTTTGTATGACAATACTGCCCCTAACGACGAAGCCATGGATGTTGGATATTGTTTGCAGAAAGTAGGGTCATTCCTGGCCGTTCAAATATTTGCTGTCGGACAAATGGTTTACAGTCGACGTGGATGCTAAATATCTGGGCTATTCATCCATTTTTGTCAGAAATATCCCAACTCTTAAAATAAATAAATATAAATAAGTAATTTATTATTTATGGTGAACAAATTATAAATCACCATTGTTGGTTGATAAATTTATGATAATCTGAACCACAATTAAAATTTTTCATTTTTGGAAAATGTAATTTGCTATTGATGAGATTTAAATCCCAAAACTAATAGCATTTTTCATATTTGGTATTTAATATTTAAAATTATATTTCAAAAACTCTTTCATTATTAAGTATGTACATTTTGTATTATCTAATTTTTAATTATATTTTATGGAAACTATTCAATTATAATATTTTCGTCAACAACATTTTTTATCAAAATCTAAGTATGTAAATTCATTTGAATTCTAATTAGAAAAAAAATTATGGAGATTTACACTCTATTTGGTATAAATAAATTCGAAATATGGAATTCATTTGTAAATGAATTATAGTATAATTCGTCTGTGAATGAATTTTTTATATTTGGTACGATTAGTTCAAAACGTGTAATTTGTAATTGAATTCCACATGATCATTTATGAAACAAATTCATAATTGAAAATTTATTTGCTTTGGTTTCCTAAAATATCATTGAAATAATAATTTTGCAATAATAAATATCAATTATATTTATGTTATGCAATATAATTTTTTTATATTTTATTAGAACAAATAAATAATATTAATAAAATTATTGCATTTAATTTAGCGATGAATGTATATTTAATTTGAATCTCTCTCGTGAGTAGTCAAAAAAAAAAGCTCAAAATATTAAAATAAAAGATGAAAAATATTAAAATAAAAAACACAATAATAGAAAATTATTTTTCTAAAAAAAAATTTCATAGTTTTGGTAAGTTTGATAAATAAATAAATTAAGCAAGTAAAAATTTAAAAAATTGATTTTGTAGAAGGAAAACGGTAGTTTATCATAAAAAGTTGAATGGTTTAATTTTGTGGAATTCATTTGGAAATTCCAATTATTTTTATAGAATTTAGTGTAGCTATGTTCAATTCTGTACAATTAAATTATTAGAATTGAAATATACATTTTTTCATTTCAAACACAAAATTATGGATTTCTAAATGAATTCCATAAAAATTTATGTAATTCATTTGTTTCAAATAAGCAGTTAAAAAAAATCTAAACCATAAATTTAGTTGCAATTGTTACTGTTAATCAACGGTGGTTCCTACTTTCTAATTTTTTTTACTTTTACTGATCTCAAATATGTATTTATGAGAGATTGTTCAAGTTGAGTTTGGTACTAAACTTTGATTTTGTTTGATCGAAAATTTTAAATTTTAATTTATAAATATGGATTTTCGACTAATGGTATCTAATAATGTAATATATTCTATGGATGAAAGTAAAATGGATATCCGTAAATTTAAAATTGCCTGTTTCCATATATATTTAGAATTTTACAATCTATATCCATGTCCAAATTTATTTAGATTTATATATTTGAACTCTTTTAGAATTTTACTATTTATACCACTCTTATTCTTTTTAGAGTAGCTAAGAAAAGACAAGTTTTAAATTATTCAAACCCAAATTTATTTAATTTTTTTTAAGTAACAATTGGTAAGGTCCTGTTAATCTAGTGTGGTCTAATTGGTTTTCTTATATCTCACAGAAGATGAGAAGTGAGATGTATCGAGATTGAATTTTTTCACCATAAAAATTATCACCAATTTAGTAAATATTATTCAAAAAGGAGGTTTCCCCCCTACTCATACTATACTTACCATTTACCATACTTCCCATGCTCAAAATTGTCACATGTAATAATTTTACTACATATCTATGATCCATTTATAATACTGTAGACATATTGAAACAAGACGATATCTTAAAGTACTCAAATTGCTTTCATCCCAAACATTTTTAAACGGGAACAATTTCTTAAAGTACTCGTGTTGCTTTCATCTCATTATATTCGTATTGCATCCATCTCAGTTTATTTCTCTTTTGATGCGTAATAGCTAAAATTTATATGTGTATATCACATGTAATAAATTTTCAGAAAAGAAATTTATATTTAAAATATCAGATAATTTATTTTTTTTATCAAAATCAATAAAGGATTAATCACCACTCAAAAATTTATATTTTTTATCAAAATCATTTTCAAGTATAAAATTAAACAATTCATTTAGTTTGTATTGGCAATATAATAATAAGTTTTTATGTATTATCTATAAGAGTAGAATTTTATCCCTCAGTAATTAGTTGTAATATTTGAAATTCTAGCATAATTAATTAATTAATTAATATTTATCGGAAAAAAGAAAGAAAAAGCAAACAAGATGAACGATGAAAGAAAAGAGTAAGTAGCTATACCATTATTCCTGCCATTAAATTTTTAATTAGGGCAACTTAAAGTCTGAAATCAAAGTAGTTAGACATTAATCATGATTTATACTATATAATTTAAAGAGAAAATAAATCCGAAATTTAGTTATCATTAATATAAATTACCAAAAATAATATACAATGTCATAAAGGAGCAACCATTTATACACAAAAAGCTCAATCATTTGTATATGGCAGCATCGTAATAGCAGTACCACCAATTAAGGCACTGTAGACGCAGAACAGGACACACGTGAACACATTCTATTGGTTACGCTTTAAATATTTCAAAAGCTCTCTGTAACTTCTGGTCCCACAAGATCACGGCGCTACAGCAACCAGATTTCTTCGAAATCTAATACGACAAAAATCCCGAAACTGCTTAAGCCGAGCGGAGCCGAGATAAAAGCGAGTAAGCTCTGAGCATAGCCCTATAAAACCAGCGAACAGACAAAGGAAAAACAAAGCCCAACTTTGTTTTTTAATTTTAATTTTATTTACTGGTAATAACCGGTAAACCGGTTGTGACGGTAACAAAGGTGTGACCGTACGGCACATGGCAGGTCGTTTCCATGGCAGTTGGTAAGCATTTAGTGTGCTTTTGCCTCCCTTTCCCTCTTCATTATATCTATTCTCTCTCTCCCTCAAAAGCTGTGCATTTTTTCACTGCTCACTTTCAAAATTCGTCTCCAAAACCTTTTCTTTTTCTTTTCTCTGTCGTTAATCTCTCCGACGCACTTCTCAGATCCGCTTTGTTCCATCTGAATCGATTTAATTCGACTTTCTTCAGGTATTAGCCGTATGCTTCTGCTCCATTTCCTATCTAATCTTCACATGTCGCAGTCATTTCTCTTCTTCTTCTTCTTCCTCTTTTTTAAACTATTTGTGTATATTTTTATGTATAAGCATGGAGAGAGATAAGGACATGCATAAAAGTATCAATTTGTATTGAATATTAGCTGCTGGAGATTTTAATAATTATTCTTTTAATAGTCTATGATGATTTTTTTTTTTTGTTTTTTGGTTTAATTTAAAATCAAAAAACAGTTTGATGATTTTATTTGAGCTGTAATGGTACTCACCTTGTGTCATTCACGATTTAATTTCAATTAAGGAGAATTAGAGCTACTAATTACGGTGTTTTTTGTTTACTTTTATTTAAAAAAACTATATTGGAATATATCCTTTGTTTTTTCAATGATAAGCTCACTAGAGATTTCATATTTGGATTTTCTTCTCATTTTAAAAAAGGAAAAGAAATTTTGGATTTTGTTTTCAAAAGCTTTCCTCGCTTCTAGTGGCGATGGAATTAAATTTAGGGTTTTTTTTTTTTTTTTGCCTTTTTGTACTGAACATTGGTCGGATCAAGCTTGTCAGATACTTGAATTTTGATAGGTTTATGATCATAGTTGAAAGGCTTGAATAAGAGAGATTAATTAGTAACACTCCTTTGATCTGAATCAAACAGTGGTTCATTTATTGAGTTCAATCTTTAGTCCGTGACTCAGTAATTGCATCTTATAAATTTCTTTTCTCTCTCTAAAAGATTTACTTGACACTGTTCTTTTTCCTTTTTGCTTTTTCAGGAACCGTAATTGACTAATTGGAGCATGGGATTCACTGTTGAAGTGAAATTAGCAACAAACATTAATTGAGAATTTCCTCTCACCAAAATTGATGGGTTTTCTGTAAAACTTGGGGGTTTTAGATAGCAAGTACTCTGTTGCATGTTTTTTTCAATTACCATCTGGGTTTTGAATCATAATTCGGAGGGTGAAGATGTTAGAGACTGAGCTATATCCTTCTCGTATTCTTTCTCCCTTTCGAGAGGAAAGTGGTGATGAAGAGCTATCAGTGCTTCCTAGGCACACCAAAGTCATTGTCACAGGAAATAATAGAACAAAGTCTGTTTTGGTTGGTTTACAAGGCGTGGTCAAGAAGGCTGTTGGCCTCGGAGGCTGGCATTGGCTGGTATTGATCTTTTTTTTTTTTTTTTTTTTTTTTTTCAGCGCTAATCATTCTATAGTATAACAGTAGTGACTTTTTGTCTTTCTTGTGCACTAGTTGACGTTTCTTTTTACTCTATTTTAATCTCAATTTCTTTTGGTGCACTATCAATTCTTTATTTTCTTACGTTGAGTTGCATTTGCATTGCTAATTTGCTTTTTAGCATAATATCATATGGTTATTTAAACTTGACTGGTTTTGTTCATTTTTTATGTTTCATTGGTCTACAATCTAAAAGGCTTTTCAAGAGTTCCGTTTTTTTTTGTCCCTCCCATCATTCATTAAAAAAAAATTGATCCTTTTTTATATTTTTCTTTATTCATAATTTATTGCTTATTTGACCCTTGTTTTTTTTTTTTTAATTCAATGACCCCAGGAAAAAAATTTTCCTGCACTTAGGTGATCTAGAGATTATTTCGGTGATTTAGGTCTTTATATATTGTTACTGTTATTAAATTTTTTGAGACTATTTCGGTGATTTAGGTCTTTATATATTCTTCTTCTTCTTATTAAATTTTTCCTGAAAAAATTGTATGCATACACGTTTGTAGTTCCATATAATTGGTTGTTTTATTTCCTAAATAAAAGATTTGTGTTGATATAAAACGGCGCTTTATAGACAGATCGTTAGATTTTTAGCCTCAACATCGGAGCAATATCTCGTATTTTTATATCTTCTTTTAGCTGGTCAACATGTGTAACGAAGTAAGTGCGTTATTTTTTTAAGCTCTTGAAGTGGAGGTATGTATTTGGATTAATATGATGAACTCTGGTGGGAATTAAGTTCTTGATTTAAAACAAAAAATAAAACGAAGATTCTTTGCAATTTCACAATTATGATTCTTTTTTTATATATATATTTTTTTTCTTTTCAAAAATTCTTTTAACAAACTGTCAATTTCATATAGTTATTTGTCTGTTAAACTTAATAACTTTTTTATTAAAGAAAATTTGTTTTTTCCTGCTTTTTTTTTTTTTTAAATTGGATCTTGGAATCTTTAACAGATCTTTTTAACAAAGACCTAAACTCAGTGAAAATTTGATTATCTTACTTCTTTTTCTTTACAAAATTTTAAAGATCTTACTTTTTTAACAAAGATTGAAACTCGGTGAAAATTAAAGATAATACTTCATACTTTTTTTTTTTTTTTTTTGAAAGTTGATAGAACTAGAACCACAAAAGATCTAAAAGGAATCAAAGTATTCTTTAACAACTATCAATTTCATATACTTATTTGTATATTAAACGTAATAACTTTTTTTTTTTATTAAAATTTGTTTTTTTTCTGCTTTTTTTTTTTTTTATTGGATCTTGTAATCTTTAACGGATTATTTTAAAAAAGACTTAAAACTCAGTGAAAATTTTGAAGTTCTTCCTTTTTTTCAACAAAGATTGAAACTCAGTGAAATTTTGAAGATATTACTTCATACTTAACTTTTTTAAAAAAATTTGATAGAACTAGAACCGCATATAAAGAAGATTTGATTTCAAAAGATCTACTATTTGGATGAATACAGTAGAATTGAAACAAAAGATTCATAGAACCTATCCCAATTAGTTTGAAATTTTGGAAAATAAGACTTAGTTATTGTGATATTAATTTTTGGTTTTTGAAAATCATTTAATTTCCTTGCAATTCGTTACAAATTTTTGTTGTGAATCATGGAAGAGGAGAAATCTAATTTTTATGTTGTGTTGTCAAGTTATTGTCAAATTGAGCTCTTTCTAGCTGATCAAGTTGGCTCGAGTTCTGATTTAATTTGGCAGTTTATTATGTAGGTAAGATGATGAATGTTGTGAAAATAATGATATATAATATAAAAGCATGCAAAATATTAAATACTCAATTATTCTGTTGTTCACTAGTTAGTTTATTATTTTTTCTGCCTTCTTATTTGTGGGTTAATGGAATTTGTACCGTTGATGCTCTGACATACAAGGTTCTGAAAAATGGTGTTGAAGTTAAGCTGCAAAGAAACGCATTGAGTGTGTTGGAACATCCTACTGGGAATGAAGTAGATGAAGATAATGATTTTGATACTAGCAGCGGCTCTGACATTGGTGAAAAGGACCATGATTTCTGTATGCTTAATTGCTTGATTAAGCTTCATTTTTATCTTGAATTTCATCTTTTTATCACTTTCATAAATTTAGATTTGTACTGATGTTCATAAACCTTGGGCAGCTAGTGGCAGTGAGTTCCACAAACTTAGCAAGCCAAGAGTTCGATCGACGAGGCCATGCATTCCATCAGCAAAGTCAACTAGTCGGAGCAGTTATAGAGATGTGCAATCGATAATTCACACACCTCAACTGGTAAGAGATCTCAATAGAGTAGTATATGCAAGTTGTTGGGTTCCTCATCAATGTATGATTTACTAGAGAGTTGGATCTTAAACTCCATGCACCTTTACCATATATATAGAATCAAAATTGGAAGATCTGGCCTGGTTATCCTCCCAGCAAAGAGAGTTTCTATTATGACCATTTGATGTTATTTTCATCATTTTCTTATCATGTTATAGATTCTGATGTTGGATTCCGGTGTTTCATTTGTTCGGAATAGCATTTTGTAACATGCACGATAGACAAATATTTAGAACTTAGCAAGAAGCAATGTCAATATATTCTGAAATTTTTGTGGATGCTCAGAAGGTGAACTTGACAAAACTAGGAAATGAATCACTACAGAGATACTGCAGAAGATTCAACCTAGTAAGTCTTACTTGAGCCATTAAACCTGTATTACTTTTATTGAATTCGGGGTCCCACACAATATTAACTAACTGGCTGGAATGCAATTGGTAATTTTAGTGCACCCATTCTGATTCATCAAGGGAGCAAATGCTTAATGCTGTGCAAAAACACTTTGCATCACAGGTCTCTTCCTCTCCCTCTCTCTCTCTCTCTCTCTCTCTCATGAACGCACAGGCATTTAGCGTAAATCTGATGCATTTATTGTTGCAGCCTCCGTTGAACGAGGTGCGAGTGATCGCAGCATTTGCCCATGCAGCAAAGAGACTGAAAGTAGCTGAAAAACCAATAGAGTGAGATCTCTGAACGTTCAAGGCATTGTATAATTATATATGCATATAAACTCTAACATTTAGATTAGATCTGATCATATACTGAAAATGGGGGAATTATTCATTGATAAATGACACAATTTCCTCAGATTCTAACCATGTACCCTTTGGCTGATGCTAGTTAATTTCAAATACATGTCTCAACAAAATATCAATTATTAGCACAGACCATTTGATAATTATGAGAATTAGAAAGTAGAGTTAATGATAATTACTATTAACAATCGGCTTTAATTGTTGTTTAGGTTACTTTTATTGATTAAAGATTATAAGTTTGAAGTTTATATATATTTTAATCATAAATACAAGGCTTCAAAACTATTTTTTCTAATGATCTCTTCTTTGAAAATCTGATTTTGGATCTCAATATGTTAAATGAATTCTAAATATTTGAACTTGAAATTCAAAGGTTCTTGCTTTAATGGTAGAGGTACTTAAAACCGTTCGATATGTTAATCACAGTTTCTTATTTCTAGTAAAAACTTATTAAATGCACAAAAGAATGTATCAATTGGAACATAGGAAGAACTAGAAGGTTGTCCCAAGGAGAAGGTACCAATTTATTGCCAAAATTACACGGCATTGTCGTTTTGTAATGAGCCAGGCTGGAATTCGGTGTAATGGGGATATTTTTCTACAGTTTGATAGAGACTTGTAGGATAGGACAGGGACGTCTTTACTAAACAAATAATGTACCCTACCCCAAATTTCAAATCCAAAGGACAGTATTTGGTTTTTGCTCGGGTCAATTTCTGTTACTTAAAAAGTCAATGCTCTTGAAACTCTTTTGCCCATTTTCATGGTGCACTGAGCCTCACCTTACCCATTATTGGCTACGGCATATATTTTGTACTTAAAAGCCATCTGCTCCCATTTCTTTTCAACATCTCTAGAGATTGCTGTTTGCTTTTTTTTTTTTGTTATGGTCACTCACTAAAGCGATTTCTGATATTTTGATTATTTTACTGCATATTTGATAGGGTTTAAACGTATATGGTAAACGTATAGTCAAAAATATCTCCATTAGGAGTCTTCTTTATTAAGGAAAGAAATCGATTTGCCTTGTGTACACCCTAATGCGAACCTATGCAAATCGTTTAAGTTTCAAATATTTAACTAGAAAATTTAAAAAAAAATCAGTTAATTTTGTGGAAAAATACGAAAATTATGATAAGTCGTAATCTGTTAAGCAAAATTCTGTTTTCTCTCATTATTAGTCCCAGATTGTTCCAGAAATAAAATTTTTAGACATGGACCCATTATCAGCCCAAGTTTCACATCTTCTGGCCCATAACAAACTGTCCTGGGGCGACAAATTATATAAAAAAGCCCAATATTGGATTAGACCTTTGTCTTATTTCAACACCTGTACTGAACTTGGTTATAACTATAAGGAAAAAAAAAAAAAGAACAAGAATAATAATAATTTGCTATATCCAATTATCCATGAGCCGGTTGATTTACCTATTTTTTGTATTGATAGTGGATATTTTCAAATCAAACTAAATTAAGTGAAAATAGAATAAAAATTAAATAATTCAATTAAACCGATTTAATTCAGTTTTTAACAGTGTCGATGAGAAATTAATAGTTATTAAAAAAAAAACTAGAAAGTATTTTCATTAATACAATAAATTTATTATAGAGTTATTAATTATTAAATTCAATTAGTATATATAAGTAGTTATTCTTATATAATATAATGATAAGAATATAAATATTAAAACATATGATGTTATATAAATTTTTAAAAATAATAATATAATTGAGTTGCAAAACCAGCAGGTCGGTGACTCGTTTCATAACAACGTAATTACCAAGAAGATTATCTAATTAAAATAAGACTGTAATAATAGTAGCATATTTAAAAGAGTCCTCTTTTTTCAGTGAAAGTCGTTCTCGCACGCAAAACAACAGTCCCTCTCTCGCAAAGAGCAGCCTCTTTTCCGGTCCTCTCGTCTCTTTCCCATAGCACAAAGCACCCTTAAAGCAAAACACTCGATTCCCTTCTCTTTCCATTTTTCCTTTCAATTCTATTTTCCAATTCAAAATTCCAGTTCCAGTCCCTGTAAAAATTTCAATCGAATAAGGTACTCAACTCTATTCAGATTTTTTTTGGGCCAGGTATAACTGTTTTTGATCATTACTTGTATTGATTATTCATCTATGAGCTCAAATAGAAGAGATCATGTTGTTTTTAATCGGTTTTATTTCCTGTTTTGGTCTTTGCTGGTTGATTGATTGATATAGTTTTATTTGAATTTCACTACTGGATTTTGTTAGGGTTTTATTGGGATTTTAACCGATGGTTTTTTATATCTTTAGGTGTGCCCTTTAATGGGTTTTAATTATTTTTTACTTTTTTTTTTTTTTTTTTTTTTTTTTTTTTTTTTTTTTTTTTTAATTTTGTTGGGTGGCTCTTGTATAGCTCTTGGATAGGATTGTTTCTAATGGTGGAAGCTGGTAGAAGCACATGATGCATCAACTGATTACAGTTTTAGATGGATATTGGAGATAAAGTAGAAGGACAATGGGAGGTTGCTGTTGTTGTTCTTCCAAGGGAACTGAATTAAATAGTGCACCAGCTTATTATTATGTCAGTAAAAAATCTCCTTCCTTCTTCTTTCAATGCTTGTTTATTCTGTTATCTCCGGTTAAAACTTTTGTGTTTAATTGTGGCGTGTCTCTTGTTAAGATTTAGTAGAAAAGTTGTTGGATTTTTCTTAATGATTTGCTTGGATTGGACTAGTGTTAATGTGCTCAGCAAGTAGCTAGAATGTGCTTTGTTTGTTTATCGGTTAGAGAGCAACTCTTAAAGGAATTGAGGTGTAGCTTGTGCTAGGTGATGCAGAACAATGAGATATTTCAAAAAATATCAGTAAAGATATGTATCCAAACTTAATACATATAATTTGTTGTGCATGGAGAAAGAGAGGATAATATACATATAACACATTTTGTATGGATTTCATAATGAACTCAACATGCTGTCCTGCTATGATTAAGAAATTAGATGTAGTTGCTATTTAAATGATTAAGAGCATTTTCTTAGATACTTTCCACTTGCTTTTATGATTAATAGGGTTTATTCAATTTTACTATCCTAATTAGATACCAATTTTGTAAAAATGCTCAGAAGTTATTTTGGGCAGCTTTATCATTGAGCATATAGGTGTCTGTTTTATCCTATTAGATTTATATACTGTGTGGTTAATTCTATTCTTTTTGGAAATTAAACTTGGTAGTCAAATCCACAGACCCCTCTCTTCCCCCTGCACCCAGGCCACAAAACCCAAGCATTTGCATTTTTGTTTTTTGCTTCACTAAATTTTTGTGGTTAATGTGTTGTTTGTTATTGTGATGGAATCAGCTGCTTAGTTATTGTTCACTGGGGGTGAGAATCAAATTCACACTTTTTTTCTTTTCATTACTTCTGGAACTCTCAATCTTTCTGCAGTATCCCAGAGCTTCGGAAGAGCATGTCCCACTATCATCTCGCCTTGGAGCTGCATCTTCCCTCTCTACGGGACTATTGGTTGATACAAACCTTGACACATCAGTCCCTGATGCTTATAGGCCACCTCCTCCACCTATGCCATTTGATGTGGCTCCAGGACGTCCTCAAACTCCAGTAGGGGCTCAGGAAACTTTCAGCAATAAGGATGATGCAGCAGAACAAACAGCAAATTCTGGTTCTGTTCAAGAAACAACTGGCATCAATACTCTAGAAATTTCAGCTAAGTGTGAAGACATAAAGGAGTCAGACTGTAAAGCACAAAATAATAATATAGAATTTGATTCAGCAAAGGAGCTAGATGTTGAGCTCTCAAAGTCAGTTGAACCTATTGTTTCAGCAACAGAGGAGGAGGATGTCTGTCCCATCTGTCTGGAAGGTAATGCTCTTTTTACAATTTTATTTCATCCCTTGTATGAGCTTCTTATGATGATTTAATATGGTTATTCAGCTGCATTCCCTTTTTTTCCTTCTCCCTGTGTGCATGCGCACTGGTAGTGATGCAAATCTTTAACTTTCCCTGCCTATCTGTAGAGTATGATGCAGAGAATCCTAAAATTACTACGAAATGTGAGCACCATTTTCATCTTGCTTGCATTCTTGAATGGATGGAAAGAAGCGAAACCTGTCCTGTTTGTGATAAGGTTTGCCTTCTGAAGTTTATCCTTTGGTAATGTAATTAGAAGAATCTTTTAGCATGCTTGGTGACAACACAGTTCCGATTTCTCTTCATGCAGGAGATGATAATTGACCCTCCTATTGATTAGTAGCGATGCTGAAACTTCAACCTCGGTCAACTTCTATGCTGTTTGAATTAAGTTTGAGAAGCAAAATTTACAAATGCACAAATTTGAGTCGTTTGTGTCCATTTTCCATTGGTTGGCACAGTTTTTGCTGCAGATGTTTCTTTTACTTTCTGAAGAGTCGATGCCCGTTTCGATGCATATTGTGTTTGTGCCTCAAGTACTGCATACATAAAAAAATAAAAAAAAAACGAATGAGAACAAAAAGGGACAGGGTTTGGATGCGAAAAAAAAAAAAAGATATGTGCATTGCATTCAATTTATATGGTAAATTAGTGTTGGCGATATAATGGCTAAATTTGCTTAATAGGGTGCATGTCCAAAGATTTTGTTGTTGATGGGCTTTCCCTTCCTCCCCTACTCCTCCCCCTCTGTCCCCTAGTATAGATTTTATGCAATTTACAAACTGAAACAGCATTTTTCACTAGTCAGTTGCTTCTTGTTTGTTAGATTATTTATGTAAATAGTACAAATCTGATTTTCACATGAAGGTTTGGTTTTTGTTGACTTTAGAGATTAATGATTTGCACAACTCATTTCAAAGCATTCTGTTTTCTAGTGATTGCTATTCTTTTGGCAGTATAAACTATTAAGGGTTGGTTTTTGTAATTACTTATTAGTTAATTATAATTTATATGTATCTTTTAAATATATCCATGAAATTGTTGGTTGATTTCTATTTCTAAAAGAACCCAAAAAGCACGTGGCTGTATATATATAACCCATGTTCGTCATCCTATTATAAAACCATGTGCAGATACAATAGGATAGGATTTGACATCTCATCCTCCTTCAAGTTCAACCCTACCTATTCATGGAAACGATACTCGTCTCCAATTTTCATGTCATAACAACATAACCTCAACTGCCAATATTTGAACAAATGATGCCTAGTCGAGATGGCTAAGTCAATATCTTTCAGATTATGATGGACTTGCTACATTTGTGATTGTAGCTTTAAGTCAGATTGAAATATATATTCTTAAGATTTTTTCCATTGTTTCCTTAACCAATTAACGTAAAATTCTACTGATGATGAGAGTGAGAGTTATTGAGTTTAAAGTTATTTGAGTTTAGAGTTTTCTCTGTTATAAAAGTTATTCTGAATTTGATGAATGTTATTTAAAAAGAAGCTGGAGAATTGCTCTTGTCGTATAGTTCATAATATTTTATTTTTTGTCTATTTGTTCTCTCATTAATAAAAAACAAAATTTCATTAAATTTAATTATTCAAAAAATAAATTATTAAGCTACATACTAAATAATAATTAATTTTAAAAATATTTTAAGCTACATATTGATCTGTAATTAATTTTTTGCATCTTCATTTCAATCATGTGAAATTACAACTTTCAATTTTTTTATAGGTCGACATGAATCAATCAAATAACTCCCTATGAAAATTATTGGAAAGAGAGAGCTCAGTCCATCTATTTGCTTTCTTGTAAATTTAAAAAATAAAAAATAAAACTTGTGACATAATTTAAGTGAATAAAAACAATTTTTTATGAAGAAGAGTAATTCCCAATCTCAAAAACAAAAACAAAAAGAAACTAAAATGAAGAGTAGTAAACTAAATTTGACATTAAAACATGACTCTATTATAAATTTCTGAGTAATTATTTTTCCTTTTAAAAGAATCTCATTCCTGTTATATCAAAATATTATGGAAAATTTTAATCAATTAATTCATTTTCATACCATTTTGAAACACTGCCAATTATTATAAAATGTTCTCATAATTAGGAGAATAGGGAGGAAAATTATGAACGTAATTCTCAGAAAAATAGACTTTTATGAACTTTTTAAGAATACAGACCTCTAGTTAATATAGGACATTCACTAATTTCATAATATATATATGCTATATTAGTTATTTTATTTTCAAAAACAAAAAGTCTATTCGAAAAATAATTTAGTTTTGGATGCTACTTTTCTGTGATGATATTATCTTTGAAAAATATGTTTCTAATAATTTATTTTTTTGTTATTTTGATTGTAATATTAAAAATTAATTAAAAATATTTTAAATTTATAATTACAAAACTATAAACATTTCATATTTGAAATTTTATTATTAAATATGCAAAAAAATATACAGTATCGGTCATTAGTATTTGGTAGTAATCATTGATGAGTCTGTAAAGAATAATGGTAGCCAGTGGCAGATAGTGATTAACAACATTTGATAACGGTAGCCCGTAGCAGACAGTGATTAACAACGATTGATAACGGTGGCGGTGACTATAAATAATATATAAATTAATATAGATGTGTATTTTATAAGATTATAATAAATTTATTAATGTTAGAAAATTATTTTCCTATTTGTTTTTTTTAACGGTAAAAATATTTTTTCATTAATTGATTTTTCTCAACAACCCAAATATTAGAAGATGTAAAAAATAAAATTTAAGTAAATTGTTTGTTCCCTTCGAAAAAAAAAAGGAAATTATTTTTGGAAAACAAACCGAACATTAATTGGTTTTTCGTAGTCAAATTGAAGAAAATAAAAAAAAAAAAAAAGAATTTCGATGTATTAACGAGAATTAAACATAAAAAAATTTTAAAAGACCTTCACTGGTTTTCTATGATTCTATTTATAAAGTTGAGATTTTTATTGTTGGTTCCTGCGTTAATTACAATTGCTTGAGACCCTAATCATAAATCTTCTCTGTTGTGTCTCTCTGTGTTCAATTCAGATCCCAGTCCAATATTCTGCAATTCCTCTGGCTGGCACCCACTATTTTTTATTTTTATTTTTATTTTTTTCAAGAATCCAAAACCCTCTCCGAGCTTAATTGTGGGATGTCCTCTGTCTATCGCTCTCGTGTTGTCCTCTTTGTTGTAACATAAATTTGGCGGCTCTGCAAGGCACGGACCCCAGAAAAGCAAATTCAATTCAAGACCCAGAAAATGAGGTAAAACGGAACAGGCTAAAGCTTTGGCAACTTTCTTCCTTCTTTTATTACTATTCCATGCCATGCCATGCCCAATTTCAAGATTTATGTCAACTTTCTTAGTTCTGTTTTAGCTATTCGTTTAGTGATTTTTCTTGCTTGTATCAACTTCTGAGCTTCTGAACGCGGAATAATAAAAGAAAGTAACTTAGTGCTTTTTATTTGTGATTATAAGGGCATTGAGCTAAGAAGGCAAACAAATTAAAATAAATAAATATATTAAAGGTTCATGGCAGGATGGTCGATGTTAACAAATGGGTCTTGCTCGGATATCATCAATGGACACAAGGGTAATGTTTGTTGCTCTGATGTTACTCATGCTGTGAAGAATAGTAACGTTGTTGGCGAGTCTGATGAAGATTCTGAAGTTAAACTAAGATGCCTGTTTGATCAGGTTCTTTCAGTTTTTTCCAATGAGGCAGCTTCTTGGGGGTGCATTAGGCCCATTCCTACATTGCTTGGTAATGGGGAATCATTGGATTTGTTTAAACTTTTTCGGTTGGTGAGAAAAAGAGGTGGGTTTGATATGGTGAATGGTTTCTGGTACTTTGTGGTTAAAGAGCTTGGGTTGGATCTTGCTGCTTCAGCTTCAGTGAAATTAATTTATTTTAAGTACTTGTATAAGTTGGAAAGACGGTTGAAGGGAAGAAGCTATAGAGATGGGAGATTGGGAAATGGGCAATGTCAAACTGATGAAAACGTTAGTTGTTTATCCGTGGAGTTGGAATTAGAGAAAGAGTTTATACGTTTGTTATCACGTGGATATAAGAAGAGGAAGGATGGTAAATATAAGAAAAATGGAAAGAATACCAATATGGTCGTTTTGAACAGTAAAACAGGCTTGTTGGATACCAAAAATGTACATGAAGTAAGCAATGGTGTTGGAAATAGGCATATTGATGCTGACGAAAAAATTCGTGATTGCAAGGAAAAGTATTCTGATGATGATGATGTTGATGATGTTGTGATTTTGGATCCCAGTATCGGCAGGAAAATATTTAATCCACGGAAAAGAAAACGAGAACCACTATCAAGAATGCTGGACTGGGTGATCCAAATTGCAAAATGTCCTGATGATTCTTCAGTTGGAGAGATACCACCATTATCCAAATTGAAGGAACATAAAGGTGGTGAATTATGGGCCCAGGTCATCAGGGCTCGGGATGCTCTTATGCGAAGAAAGCAAATTGAATCAAAATCCAAACGATCCCTTTTGCAGGTCTAGTTGTGCTTTTCTTATGTTTTTTTTTCCTCTTCAATATTTTAGTTCTGTTTTGCAACAGTTATTTTGTAGCTAAAGCCATTGGTGGAGCTAGAACTAGAAATCTAATTTTGGGAGGGGCCAAAAGTATTTTAAAAAGCAACTTTTTTGTATCTCCATGCAATGTGTTCTTCTTTTTCTGGTAACTCAATAAGGAGAGGGAAAAAAAGAAGAAAATAGAAGAGGAGAGAAGGGGATTGAATCAAATATAGTAAACTTAGCAAATAACAGAAAAAAAGAAACAAATTGACATTTTAAAATGATTTTACTTGGTTCTTTTCTTTTTTATGTAAGTTTTGATAATGTTTTTTCCCCCTCTGTATTTCAATAAATATTTGCACTTACATGGTAGAACTAAAAATACATACCTATGAAACTGGTGGTCACGTTCCAGTTTGAAATATTTTGAATGATAAAACTAATTTAATTTTGTTATATTGACAATCGATACTATAGATGACTAGGTTTTAAGATTTTCAATGTAATCAAGATATATTGTCTTTTGTCATTCACATATTTCTCATTAAACTTATATTTCATTTGGGAGGAGGGTTATAGTTGTAGAATTTCTAAAGGGCTTTTGGAGGGACATGGGTACTCCTGCGGTTCAACGACTGTCTAAATCTGCATCTTTTTCCTGTGCCTGAGGTTCTTTCTTTGCATTTTGGTATGGAGTACTAGCACTTGTACATCTCACTTGCATAGGTTAGTTTTTACGATTGTCAATGTTTTCTTGTTGCCTAGATTTATTAGCCAACAGCCAAGACTATTGCTTTTTAATTATTTAGTACTGATTAGAGTCAACATCTAGCAGAAATATTTTATCTTATTGAGGTGCTAAAAGTATAACTAACATACACCGTATCATATGATCCATATCTCATCTTCTATGGCAAACTTATTGACTTTATTTGTGTCTAAAGCTCTGCCTTTGCCTTTGAAAACCTAGGTAGCCCACTTGATTAAACCAATAAGAGGCATGAGCATCCATACTGATAAATGAAGTCAACTCACAAGAAAGAACAAGAATGGCACACATGCTTTGTATGTATTACACACACACACACACACACACACACACGTGCATGCATGAACTCAAGTATACCAGTAAAATATAACGAAATGTAATTATTGCAATTTGCTATTACCCTTTTGAATTGTTGTTCAGGGTCATTGGTTCCAAATATAAGATAATTTTTGTTCCAAAGTAACTTGAGACTTAAATTGATTTGGAATATATATTTTCATTGTGGAGTTTGTAGTTACATTGCCCCACTTCCTTTTGCTAACCGCTAACTACAAAGATAGCAATTCCACGAACCGATGCCTATTCTGATTAAGCAATCTATACAAGCTGTAAATAAGCCTATTCTATTTAGATAGTATCAAGATACATTTTATTTTGCATTTTATGCAAGTTGCAGATCATTTGAAAACTTGATTATGATGAGTAGTGGTGGTAAAACCTTGTAAATGCCCAAAAGCACATACATGCAATTTAAATAGGCTCATTATAGATGCATACGAGAAATAGACTTTTAGAGGTGCTATATCTTAGGTAATAAGTAGGTGTTGCCTTGCATGTACATTAGCACAAGTCTTTCAAATACATTTTTGAAATGTGCTTTAATGCTTTAATTGGCCTTCTCTTCATATAGAGATTGGAATTCCGCAAGCATTATATTTTGTAAGGACACCATTCAGTTCTGCCGTCTCATTGTAGAAGCACAGCTTGTTAATAATATTAATTTCTTTGTCATTTTTATCATCTTCCATTCCTTGCTTTTTCATCATGTTTGTGGCAAAAAAGAATTTGTAATTTGAATTTTTTTTGTCTAGTTAGTGAGAATACCAAGTCCATTATTCAAATGGAAAAATATAAATAAAATGATTCTTTCAATATATTTTAAATTATAAGATACCTGGTTGTTGACTTAAAAAATTTCACTGTATGCAGTCGTCATGTCCTCCATTATTTATAAAAATTTTTAAAATCTATGAAAAATTTTTGTTTCATGAAATTTTCTACGCTTTGGCTTGGTTTAAGATTGGATATGTTACATGTCCTTAGTCATATTTATAATCTTCAACTTAGATTTTACATAACTCTGTGTTATCCATCTTGTTTTAATCCTAAAGTTGACAATCCTCATCTTTGTGTCTAACATAAGTGTATAGATTTCAAAAAGGGTATATTTAGCGATTGAAAAAGTAGTCCATTTTAATTAATTGTTGTCCTTCTTGTGCTCTTATGAAAACAATTTGAACTTGGTACAGAACAATCAAAAGATGCATCCATCCATGTATGAGGATGTTTCCCCTCTTAGTGACCAGTCTGCAGAGAGGTTAAGGTGCAGTGAGCGGCTTCCTGCTTTGGTGAAACCTCGTTTCTGCTCTTGTTGCAATCCATGTTCATCTCCTCTAAGTAAATTGACTAGTCCTCCCAAGACAGAGTCTGAGAGTGGTCCAAAGGAGCAACCGCTTGTGCCTGATGATTTATCTGCTGCAAATACAACGCTCAACCCATCTGGGGATGAACATATCCAGAGGCATGCCTTAGTGGGTCCTCGTTTTCAAGCTGAAGTCCCTAAATGGACTGGTAAAGTTTCTGAGAGTGACCCTAAATGGCTAGGCACACAAGTATGGCCTCTGGCAAATGGAGACTGTAATTCCCCATTTGAAACAGATTCTATTGGTAAGGGAAGACCCAGTACATGTGGCTGTCAGCTTCCTGGCTCTGTTGAATGTGTCAGATTTCACATTGCGGAAAACAGAATGAAATTGAAACTTGAACTAGGCCATGTGTTCTATCGTTGGAGATTTGATCGCATGGGTGAGGAAATTTCACTTGGATGGACTGCTGCAGAAGAAAAGAGATTTAAGGATATGGTGAGATTTAATCCACCATCCCTAGACAAGTGCTTCTGGGATGATTCTCGAAAGTATTTTCCTAGAAAGCCAAAGGAAGAGCTGGTTAGTTATTACTTCAATGTCTTTCTTGTTCAGCGCAGAAGTTACCAGAACCGTGTGACTCCAAAACAAATAGATAGCGACGATGATGAATCAGAATTTGGATCCTTGGGTGCCGCTTATGGTCATAAAGCGCTGATGGTACCAATTGGCACCGACACGTTGGTATGTTCGGAGAATAAACAGTGCACTGATTTCAAGTAGAAAGGATACAGTTTAAGAATTTTTCACTCTGTTTTGAACCTTGATGGTTTTACAACCCTTGATCAAAGTTCATACCTGTTCTTTTGTTACACATCAGTAATGCATCATTTGATGCCCCAGATAATTTTGACAGGATTAGTGATTCACATTTGATACTGATGCAATTATGAAAAGGTGCAAAAATGGAATTGGAGCCAGCCAAGCCATGGGGCGATTTCGGCTGGCTCTACGAAGAGGGAATTTGCATTCTGTGCTAAACTTCTCCATTCTTAGTCATCCATCGAGTTATCTTGAACTATGCACCTGCTCAACATCAGGTTGGAAGCTGTGCTACTGATTCAGATGGCAGCATTCTATTGAACGTGGTCGTGTGCTGGGTGAACAACTCGGGTGAGGAAAATCGGGGTGGTGGGAGGTAGAGAGAGAGAGAGAGAGAGAGAGAGAGAGAGAGAGAGAGCTAGACACAGACGGCCGTTTCTTTCAAGTTTGTAATTTATTTGTTTTCATAAGGCTTGCCATTGCCAATTCTTCATATCATGTTTCAAGGTCTCAGGGATACTTGTTTTGGCAATGGCCATTTTGCTTCTCGTGTATTAGTTTGTTGTTTTGCTCCTGAAGTTCTAGTCTTCTAGATGAAGAAGATCAATACACAAGAAAAGGAAGTGGTTCTCAGTCTTGTTACTGTGCTTATGTCCAAAATCAAATCAAATTTCTAAACAAAGAAAAAGAAAGTTAGCAATGGCTTTAAACAATTTAGGATAAGGTTTTGTATTAATCATCTTTTCTGAATGGAAAAATTTAAGAAAGAAAAATGAGAATTTTGAAATGATCAAGAACCTGTTATAATCAAGAAATTGAAGATACTTTCTTGTATAGGGGCTTAAAAAAAAAAAAAAACAAAATAACAAGAAAGGTATAATGCCACTTCCATATAATTACTATATACAAAGAAAAGGATTGCGTGCCGGATGGGATGGGACGATGATGATAGGGCATTATTGAGTACCTTTAGCCAATCTTGTTTAATGCTACAAATATTATAATTAAGAAATATAAATATATATATATATATATATATATATATATAAAATAAATGTGTTATAAATTGTTTGACAGGCAAAACAAAAAGATAAAGAATGTGAGATGAGTAATATGATTATGAAGCTATAAAGAATCTCAATGTTCCAAAGCTTATATTTTGGATTTTCAACTCATGCCTTTTTCTTTTTTAATTATGTTATATTATATATGATAAATACCCACCTGCAATTTGCAGATTTTATATATAGTTTCTACAAAAAATTGTATAGCAGTCAGCCTCAAAACTTGTAAATTAGAATAGCAAAACATGTTAAATTGAAGATTTCAATTTTGTAATTTAGAGACACAGTATCCTTCAGATAGTAGCTTGTCAATTATAGAAACCAAATTATAAATGAAAGTTATCATTAGAAAAAAGACTGAAAAGACTCGTGAAGTAAATTTTTTTCTCAATAAGAATGATTCAGTACATGAAACATTTCACATTTATGAATTTTCAAGAAGATTGAACTTTTTTTAGTATTTAGATAATAGAAAATAAATTTTTTTCCTTATCTGTTCCATTTTATAAATGGTTAGGTGTAATAGAAAAATATTTTATACATATCCATCCTTCAACAAAGTATGAAATATTTTTTTTTTTTTTTTTTTCCATAAGAAGCATGAAGTTTCCTCAGTTTTGGGCAATTGCTTGCTTATACATGGATGTTAGTCATTATATAATATTCATGCCACCATCCTCTTATCCATCCATTATTTCATTTTCTAGGTTCACCAATCCTCCAACCAATCATTAAATAGAAACTTTGCATTCTTTAAACAATTTTTTTATTAAAAAAACTACTTACAAATATATATATGATATTGCTCAATTGCAGCTAATAATAAATTTTAATTTTAATAATGTGATAAAATTCTGCTAATTACTAAAATATTTTTATAGAGTGATTTCATAAAAAAAAAAAAAACAATAAAGAAGGGCTGTGAAGTCAAATAAAGAAAAAATAGGCAGGATGTTCAAATTTTATTCATTGGTAACCTAATTACGTCCTCTGTTTCAAAATCAACGACAATCTTTAACTCGACACATAGACTAAAGAATATAATTAATAGTTTAAATTTTACAAAAATTAGTGTATAAAATATCTATTTGCTCTCCAATTAAATTAAAAGAGTGATTGATGGACAATTATCTCATGAGTAGAATACTCAACAAATAAGGATAGATTAGGAAAGGAAAAAAGTTAATGGAGTTTTGAAATTATAAAAACGACACTTATTTTAACAGGAAACAGAGTATTTAATGCTTAATATTGAATGAATAGATGATGTAAAAGTTTGAATTATTTAAACTTTAATTATTACTACATCTATTCGGTTAATTTTGTTTTTTTTTTATTAATTTTTGGTAAGAATTAAGAATATGTTTCGGTCGGAAAAAAAAAGAGAATATGTTACAGTATCTCAATTTAAAATAAAAATTAATTAAATTACCCTTTAGTTAATTCTTTATAATTAAAAATAGATAAAACTTAATCAAAATATCTAAATAAAGGTAAATTTGAAATAAAATAATTAATTTTATCTTGATTTTTTACAAATATCATACGAGTTGAAAAAAATTAAAAAGTATTAAATTTAACGGAAGATAATAGTAATTGAAATAATTTCAATTACTAACATTACATATATATATTATCAATTTATAATGAAAATATTACATGTAAATGACAAGTTATATATGAAAAATTTTTAAGTTTAATCTTTTAAGGAAGACTAAATACAATTATTAAAATTTAAATAATAAATTATGAATGTAAGAAAAAATAAATATGATGATAAATTAATTTTAGATGCTAGTCAGTGGTCTAATTAGTTTTCATCTTTGGAACAAGGGATTTTAAATTTTATTTTTTTAATTATTAAATTATTTTTCAACAATTTGATGAGTTAAAAAAATAACAAAAAAAAAAAAATAAGAAATTAAAATGAATAAATAATAAATAATACAATGTCTTAATCTTTTGTTAGCTATAGTGAAGAATATATGAAGTTAGAAAAGTTACTGTGATGGGAAATAAATACCATGGTGAAGTCGGCTCCCATGTATGGATACTACAGCATATAAATACTAGTACCTAGTTTCACTCATTGGTGTCTGAACTACTGCTCTTCTTCTGGGTCTCTCTTTTCATTAGGGAAAAAAAAAAGCTACTTCTCCTTCTCATCTCACCTTTCTCTTTCTCTCTCTAAAAAGATAAGAGCAAAATGTCTTCTCCAAGCAAACGCAGGGAGATGGATTTGATGAAGCTGTAATTATATGTTTTTTGAAATAATTCTTTATTTGATTGTTCTTTCTTTTCTTTCTTTTTTTGATTTTCTTTTTTTCTGGGCTTTGATTTGGATTAACTAGGATGATGAGTGATTACAAGGTGGAGATGGTCAATGATGGCATGCAAGAGTTCTATGTTGAATTCAATGGACCAAAAGACAGTACAATCTTCTATACCCATATTTTCTCTTACAATTTTCTATGATCTAATTTGTTTCTTATGTGATTAATTGAACTTTCTTTGATGTTCTGTTTGTGGGTTCTTTTTATTTTGTGTGTTGAATTATTTGTATAGCTGTGTTGACTTGTTCAGATACTTTGAGCTGCAGATTTGTCCTTGACAATGGTAACAAATGAATATTTACCTTTTCTTTCTGCTTCTGTTATCATTGGTTATTTCTGGCTTTTTGTAATGAATAGTTTTGATCACTGATGAATAATCAAAATTGTGACCATTTGCTTTTAGTGCCTAGTGGAGTGTGATTTTGATGAGTTGTATCCTCTTATCTAACTTAGTTTCTGTAAGCTGCATCTTTGTTGTTCACTGATTTTCCTCGATGAGGATAAAGTATATTGGGAAGTTTACGGATAGGTTATGTCTTTTCTTGGTTTTCATTGAAACATGTCAGGTCCTTATCAGGGAGGTGTGTGGAGGATAAGAGTAGAACTGCCAGATGCTTATCCGTATAAATCTCCATCTATTGGCTTTGTCAATAAGATCTACCATCCAAATGTTGATGAAATGTGAGCCAGTGCACCTTAAAATATGATGATTTTACAAGAGAATTTACCTCGTTCAAATGTTATATGTTTTCATTTGGTGACTTTTCATTTTTAACAAAAGAGTTAACTGTTTTTGATTTTCAGGTCAGGTTCAGTTTGTTTAGATGTTATCAACCAGACTTGGAGCCCCATGTTTGGTAAACCTACAGCACTATGTTTACTTTACATACAGTTTATATACTACGGAGGGAGGTTCTATGTGTGTATATATATATATATATATATATATATATATATATATATATATTTAGTCTCAAATTCTTTCATCAATTTTAATTTGTGCTGTTATCATTTGAAGTTGATTCTTTCCTTTTCCCTACAATCCTCTCCAGATCTGGTAAATGTGTTTGAAGTGTTTCTTCCTCAGCTTCTTTTGTATCCCAATCCATCAGATCCATTGAATGGAGAAGCTGCTGCTCTAATGATGCGTGATCGCTCTGCTTATGAACAGAGAGTAAAAGGTAGCAAGTCTAAACTTGAATTATGAACTCTCACATTATGACTTCTGTTTAGCTGCTGTAAACTAAGATTAAGATACTTCCACTCGAAGCTGCTTTTTTTAATCTCTTGATTTAATTCACTCCATAACTGTTTTTGAAAAGAAAATCAATGAAGTTGATAAGAGGCTGGACATAGAAACTCCATTGTGTGTTGCGCATAACAGTAATCCTACTCTATCTATACCTTGGAGGTTTGAGAGCATACTACGGCAAATAATTTGGAGTTTCAACCTTGAACCTGATGAGTAATCAAAAGTAATTCCTATTCCAGTTTCTTAGCATTTTTGCATTCCTACTTAGTATCTATAGTTGCTTCGCCCAATTCCAAGGAGAAGTAACTGGATAACTGGTAGTATTTTGAATGCTATTTGGTTGCTACCATCATATGATGTATCTGGGTTGTTGAAGTTGCTAGTGGATTTAATTGGTATCTGCCTATGTGGGTAGCTCACACCATTACTTGTTACAATTTGCTCCATTTGTTTTCATTGGATCAAATGGAATATGTTTCCAATGGGGTTTTCAATGTTAGAATTTAGAATAGTAATTGTTAGCATTTAAAATCAAGTGTGCTTAGAAGTTAGAACATCTGAGGTGTCAAACTTGTACCTTGACTTCTCTTCACAGACCTTCAGGGGGCACGATTAGATCCTTTGAAAGAATATGGATCTTTATACTGCGATTTCCTAGTATCTTGACAGAATACTAAAACTGTTACTCCAATTAAATGAAAATTTTTTTCTGTATGCATCAGTTATTGTTCATTCTCAAGTTATAATATTGAATAGAAAGAGCAATCAGTAATTACTTGCATTTCGTGCATGATTCACTGAAGACCTGGGGAATGTGAACCATTTGATTATTTTTTAGTGCTGTAGATAATTGTACATCGTTGAATATCGAAAAAGTTGCTTGGAAAACATTTCTTTATAATTTCTGATCAGAAATTCAGCCATTGCCAAGGAAGACTTCATTTTCTTAAGCAAATGGTGCTGTCTTTTATGTAGCATGAGTTTATATCAAAGGTTATCATTCATTGCCTTTTAAATTGATCTGAATAGTGTCAACATAAATTCAGTTCACTGTTTCAATAAGGACGAGGTGACAATAATTTAGGTGAGAATGGTATATAACTCTCACCATGTAAGTTATTTGGGGCCCTAACGCAGTATGGTTTGGTTGTCTTGATCAATTCATCTAATTTGGTTTGGAAATCAGAAGTTATTGAAGTGATTACAAGATTATATTGAAAAAGTTTTCTTGGTCGAAGATAGATAAGAACTATACAATGCAGCATTAATATGTAGCTGAAGAGTCTTTACTTAGGTTGAACTTTAACTTTGAGTAGTGATATATGAAGCAAAAGACAGTTGTTAAGTTATTGAATGAAACTTGGAAAAGTCTGCAATAGACCTTGTCTCCATCAATGTTGAGGCTACATTGATTACGATCTTCCTTCCTTTATGATTTGTACATGTACAACAGTGTAAAACATCTCTAGAACTCAGTGCAGTATCATTTTCTAGCGGGAGAACTTGTACATCTCTACAAAATTCCTAACGGAGCTTGACTCCATTTTCTTTCTGTTAGTCATTTGTTTCTTTAATTCATATTGCTTAGAACTATTTGATTTCCAGAATACTGTGAGAAATATGCTAAGGCAGAGGACATTGGAGCCAAACCGGAAGAGAAATCGAGCGATGAAGAGCTGAGCGATGATGATTATGCCTCTGAGGATGACCAAGTTGCTGGCAAAGCTGATCCTTAATGGCATGTATAAGTGCATTCTAATTGTCTGTATCTGTATATGATATTCAGATCTTCGAAAATGAAAACCCTTAAAAGAACTGAAGGCTTATGGAAAAAATTCTGGCCCCTCCTGTCTTTATCTTCCATGCATGTTCTGTAAATTATGCAATTCAGGATCAATGCCTTAGATGTTCATTTATTGTTGGGACTAATTAGCTGTTTGCATGCATAAAATGGTGTTTATACATGTAACCTTTCTGATTCCCTGTAATGGCATGATTTATGGGTTCTCATCTCACAATTTCCTCTTGTTTTCCTGTCTAATCAATTAGTACTATTTTGTTTTTTTTGGCACAAAACTTGGCCATTGGAGAGCATCTCTGACCATTTTGCTTATGAAAATGCATAATTTAAGGGCTCACCTCGTGCACTAAACCAATTAAGAATGAAATTCTAGTGTGATGATAGTATTTTTACCATTTATTGAGGAAAAAAATGATAAAACACTAACAATTTAAATTTTTAAAAAATGAATGAAAATTTTCTGGATGGCTCAGTGTACGGAAAATATGCGTTTTAAATTACTATGTTGTTCTATATATTGAAAAATTAGGCCAAGGTTATATGTGCCCTTATAGCTCAGTGGTAGAGCGTCAGTCTTGTAAACTGAAGGTCCGTAGTTCGATCCTGCGTGAGGGCAAAATTTTATGCCTTTTTGTTGATTTTGATTTTAATTATTATATCTTTTCTTGGAGATTTTTCATATTCATTTATTCGCTATATAAGAAATTTCTCGTTTCCATCTCAAATAATAAGTTCCTTTTCCTTCAAAAGCATTAATTTTTTCTCCTCTGCAAAAGAAATTTGGATTTTGTTTATTTGTAATTGATTTGACAGAACTGAACCTAAACTCTAATTAAAAGTCTTTTTGTTTAGGAATAAGTTTCTAATTATAAAGTTACAACTCTGAAATCCCATATTTATCTTTTGGTTCTCTTGTGTATTTTCAGGGGAAGAAAGAAAAACTTGACCTTTATGGAATAAAGAGTAATGCACAGGAAACAGTAAACACAACTTTGTCACTGACTAAGCTCAGTCTTTCTTTTTATAGTGGATAGCAGCTTTTTATTTAGTTGGTTAATCAGACTCAAGAAGGGGGGAAAAAGTACCAGCAACCCACAACTGTAATATTCCCTAACAGGAAAATGTTGAAAGCAAACTAACCCTTTTCCTTTTCTTTATTGATTGGCTCAGTGTCTTACCCCAAAGCAGTTCATCTGCACAAATTAAACAGTTGAAAAAGCTGAAAGTGCTTGTTGAAAGATATAGTTGGAAGATTTTCTAGATTTATAAATTGTACTACCAACTTTCGCTTCAAAGACAAATGTTGCTTTACAGCTATGGTGTATGGAAACTCTCAGATATGAGTTTCGGAAACGTTTTCGTGTCCTCTTCTGCATAAAAATTTCATTTTCCCCATGTCAAGTTATATTAAAATTTCGCTTTTCCAGTATCATTTCTATATTTTCAAATTTCTGCATTTTAAAATCTTACATATGTATACCCTTGTTTTTGGTCACAAATCGACTAAAAAATTTATAAATATCATAAGCTTGTATGCACTTTTCTTTTTTGTTTGGCGTGCAGGGAAAGGTGATAAGTCATAAGTTTCTTAGATGAGATGCCCATGTTGGTGTATATCATCTATCTGCCTCTATATATTACATGTCAGGTTCCGAACAAAGAATAGTCATAAATAAATGAAAGAATGAAATAAATTAGATAAATAAATAAATAGAGCAGAAAAGATTTCTGAATTGGCCCTGGTTAGAGATCCTGTCTGTTACATGTTTCAACTCTGCACCAATATGAAGCACTAAAATATATCTCCATAGAGGCTGTATTAGAGGTTACTTTGACGATAACTCATCAGTCTAGCAGTAATATACTACAGAACCAGAAATAGAGCAGGGGATCATCAACCTTCGCCATTGATAGTGCCACAAGAAGGCAACTTCATTTATGATCACCATTCTTGCTGAATGAGGGAAGAACAACAATGATCATTCCCAACGCGCCGACGCCACATATGGTTGTCTATAGGGAAAGAACTCCTGCCATATAATGTTCTGCAATGGCCTCTTCCTAGAAATAGCATGTTTCGGGATGCAAGGCTACTTGTACAAGAATATCCTGTTTTAAAATCTGATGCAGCAGCAATGTATCCCGAGTTGGCCAAATCTTAAATGCTAAGTATTAAATAGGTCCCCTCTTCCTTTTGTCTGATTCAGAAAAAGCAATAGAGTGAAGAAGAAGAAGAATTTAAGGAAGCATGATGCAACAACAAGCATGTCAAAATAAGGTCAGAAATGCATGTGTAACAACGGGGAAATTTTAGTAATGGGAATGTGTCATTTGTTGACTTGAAATTGTATAAAAAAAATCTCTAAAATGTTTGTGATAGTTTTATTTGAGAACTTTTGTATGCTACTACTGTAAATTTTGCTTACAAGAAATATAGCCTATGGTGAAGTGTAAATCTGAATATTGGCAAGAAGCCTGGTGAGCTTGCTTAGAGTTTCGCGAGCAGATATAGTGTCTGGATGATCTTCACCACTAATCGAAGTTCTAATAAAAATAGCTTTCCTTATTAAATCATCCCCAATGTCGAACTGTCCCCCTCTCAACATGAGCTTTGCCCTAGTTTCCAGCACAGTGGCTCTTGATAGGGCTAGCTCCTGCCAAAGATATGGATTCAACTGAGCATTCGTCTGAATGGGCCTCCAACATAGTGATTTGTCCAACCACTTCTCAACTGGGGTAACAAAAGCTTGGTCTGCTGCTTCCAAAGCATTAGTGCATAGGCGAAGGAGCTCCAGTGCAGCATTGCATCTAGAAAATGTAATAAATGTCCGAATTGCAAGAGGCAAAACGATTTCTCTAACAATGTACAACAATTCTGACACCTTCACCTCGACGGCTTTACAGTCATTGCCAAATCCAAATAGCAGGAAACATGCAGCCCATATATGATCTGGATGGTGGGATATAGATCCACGACTGATGACAGCTTGAACCATGGCCTCTGCAACTACCATTGTTCCTCTTTGGCGCGCATAAAGCTTAACAAGCTCATTGACATAGATATAGCCTTCCTTGGTACTACTTCTTGCAATATTAAATCTCAACAACATGGAAGATGCTTCTGCCTCTGACCTTCTGATGTATGATGTAAGACCACAACTCAAGGAATGCAATAACCTTTTCCATAAATGTCTCCCTCTGTGCTTTCGAGGCATTTTGTTTGCAGCTAAGGCTAATATAGTAACAGGAATAGCAGCTGGTGCAAACCAACCACTGGCCTGAACCATCCTGCTTGCCAAACTCCTTGGCCCATCTGCATGATCAAATATTGAGAAGCATACCTCAAACAGTTGAAACAGAAAAATGTTTCTCCTGACTGAATGAGCTTCACTTCCACTCCATGATATCTCCCTCATGGGCATTCTATTTATGGTGTCCAATAGCCTGCTTGGGTTTATAGGTAGCTCATATAAAATTGCTCCTACTATTGCAAGGCCCAAAGTTAGTCTTCCCACTTTCTCCTCTATAGCCCTGAGGACATCGACATCTGTAATTGAGTAGTCTTTCCCACTTCTCTGCATTAAACACATTGCCTCAAGACCTGACAAGTAAGAGAGTTTCAGGGGTTCCAAATTCAGCACACGACGGAGTCGTGTGGAAATTATGATGTGAGTCTCTCCACCAAAGCGGGGAAGAAGATCCATTATAAGTTTTTGATCCCACCAATCCTTTTCACTCTCCAAGTTATCTATAACCACCAAAAAGGGAATGTTTCTCATTAGCTCTTTGCGAACTCTAGAAATTGCTTCCTCTTCTTGCTCCTCAAAACTTCTCATCCTGCCTTTTTCTAAGCAATTCTGAATGCCAACATCAACTTCCAGAAATGACCAGAGATTCAGATAATTCTGCCTAATATACCTGCTTTCTCCTCCAATCCATAGAACCATCTTATACCTCTGGTGGTATCTGTAGGCAAATTCCAGAAGAAGCTCCGTTTTGCCGATTCCAGATTCCCCAGATACACAAGCAATCCCCTTCCCATATACAATCTTTGTTGATCTTTTTCTCTTAGCATAACGTCCTCCATTCTTCGGTCTTACTTGCCGCTGCTTTTGAGAAATTTCTGTGCTTTGCATCTCAATCTCCTTTTCAGATTCTTTCCACACAACTGGCCCTTTACCTTTTTTGGCTCCCTTCTCGCTTCGTTTTTCTTCCATTGAACTGCTCTTATTCCATCCAACAGTCAAATTCTTTTTCCTGGGTCTTGCCTTTATCTCAAAGTAATCTCTTTCTGAATCTCCACTGACATCGCCAAAAAGTATGAACTCTAGTTGAGACAATTCTTTCTTCCTACCAATGAAGTTCTCATTTCGAGGGAAAGGGAACTCGTCTTTATCTACCTTCTCTCTCCACTGAGTCAACCGTTCTACCACACTTCTCCTTCCCAACCTCATTGCCAAAAGTGTGACAGCTCTCAGTATGCAATCTCTCCAGTTACCCTCTTGAGCTTCCAGTTTCCAATCATCAACCCGAGAGAGGCCATTAACAGCTTCTTTCCACTCCTTCTCCAATCCACCATACAAAAGCCACAATTCACCTCCATGTTTTTCCCACAACTCTCCTCTCTTCTCAACTATGTCTCTGACTAGGCAATTGTCTGGGGTCAAATCAAAGAATACTGGCACCAAATTCTTTTTGCTTGCAAAATACCGCATTTCCTCAATGGTATATGGATTCCGAAATGACTTCTTCGTTAGGATTACAATTCCAAAAGAAGAAACATCCATTGCCTTCTCAACAAGTTCATGTTTCCGTGAGTTCCTACATCGAGCTCTGTCAGATACAAAACAACTTATCCCTTGAACCTCCAATTCAGCACGAAGCCAATTAGCAAACCTCAGCAAAGAAGGTTTACAACCATGCAAACCTAGAAAGACATCACAGCTCCTCAGTCTGTTACAGGAAAGGGAAACTGACACTGGAGTATGTGATGCTTCATGGCTTCTCCCATGTTTTCTGTGCTTCTCCCTGAACCCAGAATAATCATTATCATGGGCAAAGTTGTAACAATATGGGGAGCTATTAGAAATGCCAGTTGAGGAAAATATTCGATCAAACTTCTGGAAGTCAGTTCCGTTTTCAGCAACTGGATCCCTCGACATCTCTGGCAACGCTCCTGTGACATTTGCAAGAGATGCATATTCTGGATTTCCTGAAGTAGAGCTAAGAGGATCACCGCTTAAATGAATACTGTCACATTGAGCATCTGACCTTGTTGATTCAGATATTTGACACGTTGGTGATCTTGGAGAGAAGAAAGGTGACTGATTTGCTGAAAAGAATGCCGAAGATGATGATGACATATTCCTTAAAGTGGTTACTGGCAACACACCAAATCTGGAGCTATCTTCTTGGACATCCATTTTTCAAAAATCCCCCTTTCCTGAGCGTATCAGATTCTATGCGTGGTCTCTAAATAAGAGAGTTCATTTCTGAAATACATAATGACTTAGTTCAGTAAAAGAACTGCCCAAGTGAAATAGACACATTTGAAAGCGCACCAGCAAAACTGTGTCGTTGTTCACTATTATCAGTTACAATAGCTAATAAACATGAAAAAAAGAACAGTCCGCACATATAAAGAAATTTGAAATTTCACACGACAAACCAAGAAAAACTTTAACATTGTTGACTCATCTCAAAAAGAAAAAAAAAAAAAAAATCAACCTTTATCGCCAGACATTGAACAGAAGCTCTCAAACTAAACTGCAAAGCCCTAGATATCTAGGAGAATGACGGAAAACAAAATACCTTCCTAATGAGCAAATTTGAAGAAGATAATCTGCAATGGCAATAAGTAGCTCAAAATAGAAAATTCAATACCTAAAGAAGCAATGCAGAGATGGCAATAAAAATAATTACAAAATTGAACTGCTATGCCTAAAGGGGTAAAAACTAGTAACAGTAGTGAATATTTATCCTTTTGAAATCTTTAAGAAGTAATTCAAACGTGCTATTCATCTAAAATATATGGCGTCAAGTTGAATGAAAAAGCTATAGAACTCGTCAATAAAAACTTGAACTTCACAATAGATCTAACTAGCAGGTTAAGACGCGAAGAAACTTTGAATAAAGAAGCCCCATTTCAGATTTGAGTATACTAAAATAACATTTTATTTATAATTTAGATCTGGGAACTTACTTTACTAGGCTTCAAATCTCGAACTCGGTTACGAAGATTCAACCTTTAGCCTTAAAACCAATCAAACCAGTTTAAAAAATTGAATGCTGAACCCATAAGAATTCAAATTTCGAGGAACCCAGATAATCTCTCGAGTATAGTTTATTATCAGTACAATGAACTGAGCCAACCTGCAAAAAAGGTGACACCACCTTGACATACACGATTACCACAAGCAAATAAAAAGGACAAATGATTATTCAATCACATAGAGAGAGTATTGACAGTGAGAGATAGAGAGTGATAGAGAAGTAGAGAGATAGAAGTTCATGGTCTCAAACTGAAAGTAATTGTATTTTACTACCATTTTAGAGATAGATTTCATCTTTTTGATAGTGACCCATTTCAAAACAAAAAAAGGATTTTTATTTAAAACCTATTACAAAAATTTGCTTACCTTTCCGGTTTCTAGTTAAAAGGAAAAAAGAAAGTAATATAAATATTACTCACCCAACAAGACCCTTAAAAACAGTTTCTGAAAAACAAAAAAGAACAACTCTTCACACACTTCTTTCTTTGTCTAACTAAAAAGACTGTGTTGCTTTGTTTTTCTATGTCTATGAGAAAGTGAGGGAAATAGTGTGCAAGAAACAGAAGCACCGTTGGAGGAAGGGAAATGGGACCCAATAGGATGGATCTGACGATATATGGGTTCTGTAGGCTCCACATTAGAATGATAGAAGAGACACTCACCCCTTTTATAGCTGTGAAATTTCAGGTAATGCACTGTTGTTTCACATTGGACTTCTTCCAGTGTTCCTGTGGATGATGTTAAAGGTTTTTTACCCTTTTTAGGTCTAATAGAAAAAAGCCTATGCTTTTTAATTTCTTTCTTTGAATTGTTTTCGAAGGTTTTTGCCTTTTAGTTCTCTTGCTAAAAACTTCTTGGCAGTATAATTCATAAAAATTCTTTCTTTTTCCTTCAAATGATAAAAATTCTTCTCTTTTTCCTCAAATGGTAAGACAATAAAAATGCATTCTTTTTCCTTCAATGATAAAAATTCTTTATTTTTTTCTTCAAATGATAAGGAAACGGTAACCATAATATTTTCACATACGTATGCATTGGGATTAAAAATTTTAAATATTTACTCTCTGAAAATTTTTGAAATTTGGATTATAAGGATCAAAAGACCACTAGTAGCACATAGTTCAATTAACCAGCTCAAAAGTTAAGAGTGTGCCAATGATGATGAATAGAATAAAATGCCCTTCTTTTGGCATGAATTGAATACCATTGCTTTCACATAACTTCTAATTTTCACTTGTAAACAATGTGCAAAAGCTATGGTTAGTGTTCCTAACCAGTTCAAAAGAAAACAATGGTTGTCTAAGGATTAACCCCATTATCATTTGTATATTTAATGATAATTGCTATTTCTCCCAAATTGCACTGTATTTAAGATTGTAAATAAGACAAGCCGCTCGTGAGCTATTCAAGACTCTGCTCGATAAAAGCTCGAGCTCATTCGATAAGTTTATCGAATTCGTATAATAAATAAATCGAGTTCGAGCTCAGTTCATTAGCTCACAAGCCAGCTTTATTGAATCAAGCTCAACAAGTTAAAATCTACAAGTCAACTTTATCGAGTTAAGCTCACGAACTAGCTTAATAAGCCAAAATTCAAATAAATATATATTAAAAAGAAATTGTTTTAGTTTGATAAGTTTCGATCTCAAGCTCGAGCTCTGTCTTGTTTATAGTTACTTTGAACGAGTTTGAGCTCACCAAAGCTCGGCTTAAATCGGTTCGTTTACCGCCCTAATTATATTGACATGCAAAAAAAGATTTTTTTTTTCTTTTTCTTTTTAACAAATTTAAATGTCGAATTTTTATGTCCTATCATTTATGGTCAGAATTTAAACTCTGCCCTAATTATGGAAGAAAAATCCTTATTACATTAATTGTAGATTCTGAAGTCAATGATGGAAAACAAAATTGGGAAGTATTTTTTAACTTCCTTGATCACCTATTCACACCATTGGCTATGGGAATGAAACTCACACAGAAATTTTGCTCTCTTCCAAAAGTTACTGATTGCAATAAGATAACATCTCTATCTATCAAAGGAGTACTATTAGGTTGACTTGAAGGGATACTGGATTTGGCTCTTTCAACATCAGTCCAAAACACTCTTTTGATGCCCATTTTGGAGCACATGCATACATGTGAGACCACACTGAAATGGATGGCTGAGATCTATTCACGCTCTTATTTCTATACTCAATCAATGGCTTAGATTACAACACTTTTACTTAGTAATAAGAGAGAGAAAGAGGGAGAATTATGGAGCATTGTAGTTTTGAACTGGAGTTGAATACATTCTTGCAGGCCACACCAGAACATTGCCCCCAATACTTATGGACAACTTAGAGAGTTCATCTATGAAAAAAGCATAAACTATCTTTTCTATTGTTTGGTGGCTAATCATCAGAACATTTTTTTCTTTAAAAGATAATATTTTTCCTAATTTAAAAGGAAAAAAAAAAATCTTTGCAGCAATAATTTGATATGCTCATTTCTTCTATCCTCTGCAACTCAAGTGGGCCATAGAGAAAGAAAATTGTCACCATCCTAAGTTTGATCTATCAACTCCATACATTACATTGATTGATAGTTGTCTACTTTTGAGCAACATATCCAATCCAACCAACAACTTGACCTAATAACTTCAAATTAGTAAGAGGAGATTTTTGTTAAACCATATAAATGAACATGTTGGGTTAGAAGTTAACAAAAGAAGCAAATTTATCTTCTTTGATGAAATCCAAAAAACAGAGCATTTAGAGGAAAATAGACCACATTGTACCTTAAACCTAGAATTTGAAGGTGTGAGCAATAGAGTCTCAAGCATGCTCAAGAAGACAACTGGAAATTATACAAAAGAGTGCCTATTGTTTCCTATTAAGACACTAATTATGAGGCCCATAATCAGGAAGCTGCCTAACCTTGTTTCTTCTTAAATGTTAATTACTAACATTAATTATAATAATACCATTAAACACAACCTAGCTAGGTGGTGGCTAGCTTATTTAACAATTCCATTCAGTCACATGCACCTTTTTTTTTTTTTTTTCCTTTTTGAGATTTACACCTTAAACTAAAGCGTTGAATAACAACTCTTTTTTATCTTTTATTATATTGACCTCTAATTGACTGGTTCAGTTTTTATTCTAATTTTATCTATAAATATACAGAGGAAGTCTTGAATTCGAATTTTCTCGATCATGAAAATATTCATTTGGACCACTGTGTTGTACCAATTTAGCAAGTTATATTAAAAATGAAAATGCTTTGGGCAATGTACCAATTTAGCAATGGCAAATGATCTTATCTATTTGGGCAAAATTTAGACTAGTAACAAAAATTTGGTGTATTTTTCTGTAGAAGCAAAAGGAGAAGAATCCCTCAAAAGGAACACCTAAAATTATTTTTTGCTGAACTTTCTCAAACTAAAGCAACTAATAGGTCATGTAATGTAAACTTAGCAACCTACCAAATGTAATTAATTTGTCTAATTATAATCAAAATGTTGAGATGTCTCCCTTTTTGTAATCTATAAAGAATAGGGAATTGCAGCATATAATGGGCAATTAAAAATTGTTGACAGCTTAGCTCTAAAGGGTGGCTTTGCAATTATAGGAGATATAGGTGTCAAAGGACAATAAGTTGACTCTATTAGACCATATAAATCAAAGTTCAAGATCTTAATGTCCCCAATCTAGTTTCTAGATTTTTGGATAGGAGTTGACTTTGGCATTAGAAGCTTGAAAATGGAGATAGTATCACATTTAAGTTTTCATTGAGGTGGATGGTGGATCAATTGCTTTCATGCCTTGTATTAAAGAACAAGGACACTCTATAAAGAAAGACACCGTACCCTTATGGGCAAATTCTTTGAACACCCCTTTTTTCTGCAGGCCGTAATTTGTGAAAAAAATAAAGATTTTAAAAATTAGATATTCCCAAGCCCAAAGAGTTTTGGAAGTAAAAATTGGAAGCATGAGAAAAATAATTACTCCAAACTAATGGATTGAATTACTGAAACTCTAAAGTTTTCTCTTCACTTCTTAATTTCTTCCCATAGTTATAATTCTAATGTCGGGTATAAAAGAAGCAAAGCTTTAAAAAAATAGAGCCGATGAAGTAGCCTCCCCTCCTCTCGAACTTCACCTTCCACTTCCCCCTCCTCTCAAACTTCACCTTTCACTTCTCACACATTTTCTACAGGATGTAAAAAAAGACAAACCAGAATATATATAACTGAAATCTTTATTTAATCATTAGTTATTTAAACTGAACTTGAATCTATTGTCTGGTCGTACATGCATATACTTTAGATGCATATACTTTAGGCTATGCTTTTGATAAGCAGGTTTTTACTGAAGCATCCCAAACTAGACGCCCATTGGATTAGATATGAGGCTGTTGTTTATGTAGTAGCCCACTTCCAACATGGGCCAAATCATCTATTACTATGGAGCATTGATTAGGGCTTTGAAAATGGTTGGTTTGATGTGACACTGAAATGTTATTATCTTTCTTCTACAGCACTGAGCTTTTAAACTGGTCATCATTGGTAAACAGTGATCCTATAATTACAATTTGCTTTTAATTAAAACGGTTTTTTTATTTCCTTTTAATAAAATAAAATATCTTCTAGTTGGGGGCACAATAAGAGCATCTGTGAGTGCGAGTGTGAGTGTGACTTTGTTATATCCTATGTTTTATTTTTCTGAGAATAACTCTGTTTTCACTTCGATTGATCTTCAAAAGGTCAAAACTAGGTAATCCAATTTCTTCCTTCAGATTAATTCATATATATATATATTTTTGCATATTGTTATTATTATTATTATTATTATTTTGTATTTTTCTTTTGGAAATTTCTTGTCCATATTTTGAATTATCCACATCTCCTTTATAAGAACATATGCGGGCTCTGTTTTTCTCTTAGTGGGTCTCTTCGATTTAAGGGTTTTAGTGCCTTTCTGGGTTTTGGCCTTCTGGGTTTTCTTTTTTTTGTTTGCATCGAAGACTTAAACTTTGGTATTTTTTTTAATGTTTTATTATTTTCTTTTTTAATTCTTAAACTAATAGATCATAGTAGTTACTATAGGAAGTTTTCAGTTTGAATGGCTCGGTTGATTCTTCCATGCAAAAGTTCGTGTTTGACAAAGACCAATCTCTTGGGTTTGATCTCCTTTGCTCCTGTGATTACTCATATCCCATCCTCTCATTTACTTCTGTTTAATGACTCGTTTTGTATATTTTATCTGCAAAAATTTTTCTATTGTTTATATGGATTTTTAGTAGTCAATTCGTTTTTTGTTTTATTTATATATATGGCCATTAGCTCTGTTTGAATGTCCTCAAAAGAATTCATTTTGTTGAATAGGGTGAATATCCTCACCAGAGCATGCGTTTTAGTTTCTTCTGGTCTAAATTTTGTTTATCTTAACTTCTTTGGTGACATGGCATTGGGTGGCTATTAACAAGTTCACCGATTATTCATATATATATATATATATATATATATATATATTTTACCTGCTTATGTTTTCGTTACTTTTGCAGCTTCAGGCTAAAGGACGAGCTAGTTGCTTTCCAAATTCTGTGAAAAATATTCCAAAATACAGGCAATTTTTTAGTTCAGAGGTTTGCACACTTTTCCATTTCCGACCATGTAAAATCTGGGTTTTTTACATTGTGATTTCTTTCTTTTCTTTCAAGTGATCCATGCTTTTCAAACTTATAGCACTTGAAGGTCTCCTGATTCTAATTTTCAAAATTGTGGAATCTAGGTCACATTTCGAAGAAATCATCGGTTTGCATACCCTGTGTTACATGTGAGCTGCTATAACTTGAATTGATTTCTTTTGCATGTCTACGCACACCTGCATAGACACAGTTTTACTCATTTGCATTGCTACAAGAATGATGTGCTCTTGTAATAATTTTTATGTATATGATTTTCTTTTTAATAACTTTGTTTTGTATGTGTATTCCTCAAATTCAATCCAGAGGGCTAACCAAGACAGCAGGAGGCTAATTTGTTCAGTTGCTACAGAACCGTTGCCTAAGCAAGTTGAAGAATCCAAAATGGACGCACCAAAAGAAATCTTTTTGAAGGATTACAAGTTACCAGATTACTGCTTTGATACGGTATGGATAATCTTATCTAAGTTGATTATTTTGCTTTTAGACCTATGGATTATGCTAAAGGCTTTTGCTTGTTTTATTGTGTCTTTATGTCTCTGTAATCTCAGGTGGATTTGAATTTTTCACTTGGTGAGGAAAAAACAATTGTTAGTTCAAAAATAACTGTTTTCCCCAGAGTTGAAGGCAAGGACTTTATCCTTACATATGTGATTAGATCATTGTAGGAAGTAATCACAAATGTTGCTTTTACAACATCAATGGTTCAAATGTGAGCAATAATTACACTACGTTGTGGAACAGGTTCGTCTGCCCCACTGGTTTTGGATGGAAGCAATCTAAAGTTAATTTCAATTAAGATCAATAGTGAGGAGTTGAAGGTGATATTTTTTTTAACTCTTCCAAAAGATCGGTTAGGCTTGTAGTTCTGTTTCCAGCATAAATGATTTTGAGAAAGTTTTGTCATTTTTTTGTCCATGGGAGTGGCTTTTTCTAACTTCTTACTGGGGCATTTTGAAGTTTGATTTCCTTCATTATTTATATTTTCATGGTCATGTTACATCCATCTCTAAGTTTCCAATATCATATCTTCGCCATTTTTTTTTATATTTCTTTCATTATCAGTTTCCACAGGTTCTCCTCCCCTTTCTGTTTTTTATGTATCAAGGTGAAATGGTATTTGTACAATTCATTTTTGTTATTTCCTTCTTCCTTTTGTCTTTTTCAGAACAAAGATTATCATTTGGACTCACGCCACTTGAAAATCCAATCACCACCTACTGGTACATTTTCATTGGACATTGTTACTGAGATATATCCTCAGAAGAACACATCATTAGAGGTGATAAATATACTCATCCTTCCTACATATTTTTCTTGTTACATTTGGCTATTTCATGGCTTACCAGGGGTTTTAACTTTCTATATAGGGGCTTTACAAGTCTTCAGGGAATTTCTGCACCCAATGTGAAGCAGAGGGCTTTCGCAAAATTACTTTTTATCAGGTTAACTAATTGGAAAAGCTTTTACTTGTGGTATATCTAATTTCAACATGCCAGTCTGATTTCACTTGTTGCATTTTAATTTGTTGACAGGACCGCCCTGATATAATGGCAAAATACACATGCCGAATTGAAGCTGATAAATCATTGTACCCAGTATTGCTGTCCAATGGAAACCTCATAGAACAAGGAGACCTTGAGGTGAATTTCTGTTATAAACCGTTACTGAAGACCTCACCCTGCCCAAGTAATTGCTCTACTCTGACACTTATTTTGCTGTCTGCTTCTGCTGCAGGATGGCAAGCATTATGCTCTTTGGGAGGATCCCTTCAAGAAGCCCAGCTACTTGTTTGCGTTAGTTGCCGGCCAGTTGGAGAGCAGAGATGATACATTTGTTACTCGGTCTGGTCGAAATGTGTCACTAAGGATTTGGACCCCAGCCCAAGATGTGCAGAAGACAGCACATGCTATGTTTGCACTTAAAGCAGCAATGAAATGGGACGAAGATGTCAGTATATTCATACCTAAACTGTTTCCCAGTTTTGTAATTTCGAAGTTGTTCTATTTCTCATGGTTGTGAAGTTTGCCTTCGATTGTATAATTCTGCAACAGGTTTTCGGTCTTGAATATGATCTGGATCTCTTCAATATTGTCGCTGTTCCAGATTTTAACATGTTAGTTACTTTTCATTTGGCAAAACTTAATTCTGTGCCCTTTTTTTTTTTTTTACACTGTACTATATGATGTTAACAAATGTCTTTTGTCTTGTACGCTTAATCTTGATGGTACTTGCATTTTGATCAATTATCAGGGGAGCTATGGAGAACAAAAGTCTCAATGTAAGCCTTAAAATAACTTTTTTCTTGAGTATATCTTTTTTGATATCTGATTAGTTCCTCATGTCTTATTAAATTTGCCATCCGGATTGCTTGTCAACAGATTTTCAATTCCAAGCTTGTTTTGGCATCTCCAGAAACAGCTTCGGATGCAGATTATGCTGCAATTTTGGGAGTCATTGGTCATGAGGTTGGTTCTTTACATCTCTAACACAATGAGCATCAAATGCTAATTTTTATTAAGTTAGAGGACTCTATTTGTTGACTTTTTTGTTTTCTTCTCATTTCTCTTATGCAGTACTTCCATAACTGGACTGGCAATAGGTTGGTTTATACCCCATTTCATAATCTTTTTTAATTCATATTTTTGCTTTCTTCCCTTACTTTTGGTACTGGCTTTGCTTGGAACCTCATTAAAATCGATGCTATCTGTTTGCGTGGATTCTCTTTTTATGGTTATGGCAGTTGGTTTTTACACTGCTTTTGTTTTGATCAAACATGCGATGGAACTTGTTTTAAGTGCTAAGTAAATAATTGCAGAGTGACTTGCCGTGACTGGTTCCAGCTTAGCTTAAAGGAAGGGTTAACTGTATTCCGGGATCAGGTGAAACTCTTTTATTTTCTGGATGGTGAGTACAATTATATCCTGACAAGAGAATCTTCTCTTTCTTAACTTTTAAAATCTTCCACCATCACTAGGAATTTTCATCAGACATGGGTAGCCGTACTGTAAAGAGGATTGCTGATGTTTCAAAGCTTCGAAATTACCAATTTCCACAGGTTTTGAATTCTCCTTTTTGATTTTGAAAATGAGATACCTTCACTCTTATTATATGAAGGGTTTGTAAGTTGCTGCATGTGTTTCTTTTCTATGTGGATTACATGGATATGGTATTCTCTATACCAAGGTGTAAATGGATGCTGATAGATCTGTTTGCAATAATCCAGGATGCTGGTCCCATGGCTCATCCTGTACGACCACATTCTTACATCAAGGTTTGAAATCAACTTATCTTATGAAAGCTTGCAGAAAAGTCATCAGCTTGCTCTAATCTTAGTTTAGTGTTTTCTTGAGTGCTTTATTCACATTATTGCTTTCTTTTCTCCTGCAGATGGATAACTTCTACACAGGTAAGTTTCTGTTCCATGCGACCACGAGTTAAAGCTGATATAAAATAATTATTTCTGAAGGTTGTTTCCTTCTTTGATGTTTCACTTTCTTTATGAATGCTGGATGGATTCTGATATTGATCTATGCACCAACTCCAACTTGCAGTCACGGTATGTTTGCCAAAATGTATTTCTATGATCTCTTAATTCCATTCAGTGTGTTTCTTTGTTTTGGCCCGATAACTAATTGTTACTTTATTTCTTGGTTGTTTCATTCCCTACAACAGGTGTATGAAAAGGTATAGATCTTGTACCCCTAAATCTGTGTGTCTGTCTTTGGCCTTTTGGGGGGATGCATGGAAATCAATTATCTAATGTTGTGTTTCAGGGAGCTGAAGTTGTCAGGATGTACAAAACCTTGCTGGGGAGTCATGGTTTCAGAAAGGTATAACACGAAAATATGTTCAAATTGTGAATTGATATATATGTGATGAGATGACTAGCTTCTGCAATCAAGTTGCTCATCCTGGGGAAGTGGTGTTTTATTTATGTTACAGGGCATGGATCTTTATTTTAAGAGGCATGATGGCCAAGCTGTAACCTGTGAAGATTTCTTTGCTGCCATGCGAGATGCAAATGATGCAGATTTTGCTAATTTCTTACTATGGTATGGGTATTTTAAAGGATCATAATTTTATGATTGCATTTGTTTTTTTGTTCTTGATTTTGTTTTGAAGATTAGGTTTGTGATCCTTTCGTTTGTGAATTTCCAATTGGTGGAGATAAACTAGTCTTTCTGCAAGCAAAATGTCTTTACTGCATGGGAGACTCCTCCATTTTGTTAATCATGCCCCTTGTTGCTTGCTTTATTTTTGTTTTGGAATTGTGATTAAAGTTTTTGTTTTTTGATGAAATTCAGAGTTTATATCATGAAAGACAATAATATAAGGAATTTATTACAATGGAGTTTTTAGGGTGTAGCTCGAATTAACTATTAGTAAAATTATCCATTTAGATATTTGCAGAGGTGGTAGAAGTAGCAGGTAGCTGATGGTGTTGGGAATAAATCAGGGACAAATGTTTAATCCTTGGGGTTATTTTGGAGAATAGATTTTTAGTTTTAGCCATTTAATTAATGAACTGCTATTGACTAGCAATATTTTTACTCAAAAACCCAAAAAGAAAGATCATTCTGTTAGCAGAATTAAATATCTAGTTTATTCCACTTACGAAGATTAAGGGAAATGAATGTATATTTTGCCAAATGTCTTTTGGGGTGAAGGGGGGGTGGGGGGGGGGTTGTTTCACTTCACCCTTTCTTTTTGGTAAGAATGTTATCCTTTCCATTTTAATTCATCTGCATTGTACTTTTCTTATTTTAATTGCTTGTTTTTTTTTTTATTTTTTATTTTATGCTGTGATAAAAATTTCAGGTACTCCCAAGCTGGTACGCCTCGTGTGAAAGTTACGTCATCTTACAATGCGGAAGCTCGTACTTTCTCCTTGAAGTTTAGGTATGACTTGCTATTAACTTAAGAGAAATTATGAGCTTTCTTTCTTAGTCCAGTGATATTATTAATCTTAACGGGACATTTGTGCAGTCAAGAGGTGCCGCCAACTCCAGGCCAACCAATTAAAGAACCAATGTTCATTCCTGTGGCACTAGGTCTGCTTGATTCAAGCGGCAAGGACATGCCTCTTTCTTCTGTCTATCAAGATGGAACACTAAGGTCTATCACAAGCAACAATCAACCCATATACACAACGGTTCTTAGTATAACCAAGGTCAGTGGGGAACCCTGCTTCTCCATGCTCACATGTTAAAGCTGTTTTATTGTTGGATGTTGTTATAGTTACAGTTGGTGGACGTAGGGTCTATCATATATTTTACTTTCACCCTAGATATGGCCACTGGTGAACATAACCAGATGCATATATATAAAGTTCTTGGCAAGTCATACGTTGCAAATAATTCTTATGGAGCTGTAAATGATGGATCACAGAGTTGACCTCTTCTTTTTTTTTAAACCAAATATCCTGCAAAATGAATATTACAATTTTATGTAATATGTTAGGAAAAGTTAAATGTTTGTTGGGCAAACTATTGAGATGTCCCTTGGGTTTAGCAATATTTTTTTATTAATATCCTTGGGCTTTGTTTTATACAACGTAATTTAATGTAATATAGGGTTATCAAATTTTTAATTCATTATTCTATTGAATTTTTATTTGATTACATCAACTACATTGTCCCAAACATAGTTTTGTTGTATTTCAGGCAAATCATCGGTGTAATTAGCTAGATTAAGAAAACAATTGCTTGTGATATGAAATGGCCTAGTCCTGCTATTTGCCAACTGGAATTTGGCCTTTGGTTAAAGAAGTTTTTATGCTTTTCAGCATTTCTAATAATTAAAAGTAAATATTTTGATGGTGTAAAACAGAAAGAGGAAGAGTTTGTCTTCTCTGACATACTTGAGCGGCCAGTTCCTTCTATATTGCGGGGTTATAGTGCTCCTATTCGTCTTGAATCTGATCTCTCCGACAGTGATCTGTTTTTCCTTCTTGCTCATGATTCGGATGAATTCAACCGGTTTGTGTTTCTCTGTCTTTCATTCTCTTCATTTTGCAGTCAAGCTGCAGATGGAAAGCCATGTATTTACTTTGTTTTCTATTTTAGTTGGGAGGCTGGACAGGTCTTGGCAAGGAAGCTGATGCTGAGCTTAGTGGCCGATTTCCAACAAAACAAACCATTGGCTTTAAATCCAAAGTTTGTAAATGGGCTTAGAAGCATACTCGGTGACTCCAGCTTGGATAAAGTATAACGAGAGTTTTTTGTCTGATTTTTTAATCTTTTTTTTTTCTTTTAGGTTTTGTGGGGCAGGAAGGAGACAAAATGCACTAATTTACTTGAATCCATTTTTGTTCTCTAGGAATTTATTGCGAAGGCGATAACTCTGCCTGGTGAAGGAGAGATAATGGACTTGATGGAAGTTGCAGATCCTGATGCTGTTCATGCTGTTCGATCTTTCATCAGGAAGCGGCTTGCCTCTGAACTAAAACCAGAGTTGCTAAACACAGTATGACATCCACTGTTGATTTACATAAAACATAATATATTGTGACTCGTTCATGACTTCATTCCTTGGTTAATGACTATTAGTGAAAGGATTTTTTGTACTTCACAGGTTGAAAATAATAGGAGCTCAGAAGAATACGTCTTTAATCACCTGAACATGGCTAGACGTGCTCTAAAAAATGTTGCCCTTGGTTTGTGTTGCTTAGGCTCTAGTATTTCATTTGTTCAGATTATGGTATTTTTAACTCTGTTTGCTTATTATGTCGGCATTTTCGTTTTTCCATAATCTGTAGCATATCTTGCATCACTGGAAGATGAGGAGTTAACAAACCTTGCTCTACATGAGTACAGAACAGCCACAAATATGACAGAACAATTTGCAGCTTTGGTAGCCATAGCCCAGAACCCTGGTAAAACACGTGATGAAGTCTTGGCTGACTTCTATAACAAGTGGCAACATGACTTTTTGGTGAATCTCTTAACTCTATAGCTGTCTTACTGCCTAATTGAGCTTAGTTCATGTGGTTCTGCTGTTATTTAATCGAAAGGAATGACGTTTTCAGAAATTAACTAATTAATTTTATAGCGCTATTACTCATGTCTTCTCTGGAAGCAATTTGCTAAGAAGAAAACATATAAATAGTTTACTTATAGCAAGGAGCAGATTTTGTTGTTGATTTATAACCTAAATTCTCCTTTTGAAACTCTTTTTCTAAGGATCATAATTTTTTCTCCCTTTTTCTTAGGTTGTGAATAAATGGTTTGCCCTCCAAGCAAGCTCTGATATTCCTGGGAATGTTGAGAATGTCCGAGCCCTCTTAAATCATCCAGCATTTGACCTACGCAATCCAAACAAGGCAAGGGATCAGAAATCTGTCTTCGCACTTGGATCTTGCTTTTTAATCTTTAGAGAGTGTTGAATTTGAATGTCTTTGTGAAATAGGTATACTCGCTTATTGGAGGATTTTGCGGTTCTCCTGTGAATTTCCATGCAAAGGATGGATCAGGCTACAATTTCTTGGGGGAGATAGTGGTGCAACTAGACAAAATTAATCCTCAGGTCTATTTTTAAAGAACACCTCTAGAATCATAAATCAGTTGCAATTGGCAAATGAATCCATGTATGCTTTAGGGTTAATTGGATCCTTGAGATATCTACTCTCTGACATTTATGGATTGCAGGTGGCCTCCCGCATGGTGTCGGCTTTCTCACGATGGAGACGCTATGATGAAACCCGGCAAGCCCTTGCCAAGGTAACAAGCTGATGCAAATTTTCAAAGTGCTGTCTCTATTAATAATTTCTACTTTCTAGTATGTCCAATTCTTTAAAATGACTGTCCAAAAAAGAGTTTTCGAATATGAGGGAAAAATATAAAATATCAAATAACTATCGAAACTGTTGAACAGTCCTTTTTCATGGTTAGCAAATTGATTATAGGCAAATTTGCATGGTTTCTTGCAGGCACAGCTGGAGATGATAATGTCTACTAATGGACTCTCTGAGAATGTGTTTGAGATTGCATCGAAAAGTCTGGCTGCTTAGACTCCGACTCTATAGGGAAATAATAAGTACCGGTTGCCTCTGTTTTCAATATAGTTCTAGTTCTGTGCTGTAGAAGCTGCTGCTGGATTCAGTAGCTCTCAAAACTCATTTTCATTATCAGATGTGTGATATTTAACTGTGAAATAAAAATGCCATTAACAGCAAAAGAAAGGTTTTGTAAACCAGCTTTTTTAGAGAAATTATTAAACCAGCAGTTAAGCTACAAGAAAATGAATCTACTGATGGTGATCATAATTATAATGTTGTGATTATATAATTTGCAGAGCTTTTTTGCAGCATTAATTAGGAAATTTACAAAAAATATTGATAAAGCAGGAAAGAAAGCAAGAAAAAGCTTTCTGATCTCCTACTTGACCACCATTAAAATTTTCAGTGGACAAATGCTAAGGTTTTGAAGGCAATTATTAGTTAACTTTATATAATAGTGTTTTTGGAAAAGTCATAAAAACTATTGGAAAATATAATATTTCTATTTATCAAAAATTATACTGTTCTAATAATAACATGCCCTAATTAACTTCTTTAAGCTATAAAAAGTCTAAAAAGAAAATTCTTGTCCCATTCATTTTGGAGGGAAGAAGAAGAAACATTATGGGACACTGCAAGATTATGAGCGAGGATTCTTTTACCTTCTTTTGACCACTTGATGTGTGTGATATATATATATATATATATATATATATATATATATATATATAATCCAATCAAAATGCTTACACAAAGTCACAGCATAGTGATAAATACATATTGAAAATAGATCCAGATTCGAATATCTACTCTCACAATATTCAAAAAAAAAAAGAAAAAATCCAATCAAAAAGCCTATGATATCTTAAAATTAAAAACCTAACAATGGCAAGGTTTTAATGGACCCAATTGAACTAAACCTTTAGAACTTGATCATTAGGCTCTTCCATAGATGTACCTGAAGAATAAAGTAGAGGAGAAGAGCAAAGTGAATGGTCAAAAGTGAAGAAAAGGTTTTAGTTACAAAATTGTAAAGGTTCTTTTGCCATGTGGGTTGTGTGGAATAAGGACAATATTTAAAGCTTTTTTATCTTAAGATTTTTTTGTCATTTTATTTTTTATTTTTTGTGTCAATTAGGAAAAGTATTTATGGTCAAAATTTTCATAATTTTTGTTAAAATCCAAGGGCAAAAATGAGAAAAATCTCATTACCAGGAAAAAACTTGACAGGCTATATTATAAAATCAATTAATTTAAATGTAAACTAAAATAGGAATTTGAGGAAAAATAAGAGATAAAAAAAATACCGATGAGAAGAAAAAAAAAAGATTTTAAGGCTGAATTAAGCAATTAAGAAGTTTATTATAGAGTAAAAAATAACTGAGTCTTTAAATTATATTAGAATTAATATTTAATTTCTTTTATATTTAAAAATAACTATTAATTAAAGACTTCACACGAACGAATTTAAATATTACATAATTTAAAGATTGCTTTGCAGTTTACTATTAATTTTACGAAAAAATTAATTAAATTAAAAAAGAAAAAAAAAAAAGGTAAGCGAACCGTGCAAGCTAGTTCAAAGTGGCGGGTAAAGAGGAAGAATTTTAGTGTGTGGGACCCTCTACGTATGCAGTGGGTGATGTGCGCACGAAAGCTAGCGATAGATGTTAGACAAGTAGAAGTCGATGCCTACACACACGTGCGCACTATTTTATTTCATTTTATAATAAAAACATACCTGTAAAAAGACAAAACTGTCCTCGGCGTTGCACAGATATGAATAAAACCGAAAAGTTTGGGTCTTTGATTTGACTCACAAGTCACTCGACCATCTTATTAGAAAGTCATAAACAAAATAATATTTAATGGCGAAACGTAAAAGTTTGTATTTCTGTGTTATGATTATATTTAATTGATCTTTTTTAATTATATGGAGAGTAAAAATTTTTAATTCGACGCTATAAAACCTTTCACTACTTGCATAAATAAAATAGGTTAGTACAAAATTTTAGTGGTGAAATTAAAAAAAGAAATTATAAAATTTAGTGGTGAAATTAAAAAAAAATTAATTTCCATTTTATAGGTAAAGCTTAAAATTTTCTATATTTAATATGATAATTTAAAAAAAAGTTCAAAATTAGAAGGCAGAAACACTATTTTAATTAATTATATTATTTGGTAATATAATATCTACTTCAACATTGAGAGTTTGAGAAGTGTTTTATGAAACATTATTTTCATTAACGTTTAGTGTCTTATAATTTTTTGATGACACCTATATCTTTATCTTGTTCCTCGTCTTTACATCATTTTTTGTCATTTTATATTAAATAATTTTTTGTCATTTTATATTAAACAACTGATCAAACAGTTATTTGTAGCAAACACTTTTATTCTAAAATAGTTATTCTAAAACCACTATATAATCATTAACCAATAGATAATATTTAATATATAACCACTAGTAAACTGACAACTATTAAAACTGCTAACAACTATTAGAACAACTAAATTTGCTGAATAGACCCTAATTTAACTTTTAGATATTAAATTAACTCATATAACATTTAACTTTTAATGTTTTTATGAGAAGTTAATCAAATAGCTAACAGCTAAATATCAGATAACAGACCCTAAATCCTTGATTGCATACTAAGTTCTTTGTCTACGAATCGAACCCCATGAGTTGCTCGTGAAAGCAAATAAAAGTATAACGGAAGGTTGAATAAGTAATTTGAAGAGAGATAAGAAATAAATAGCTTAAAATACAATTAAGTATAATATAAAGTCAGGGTCGTCGATAATTACAGAGAAGCAAGTCGTTGCCGTGTTTGACCTCAGAACTCAAAACCCTTACTTACATTTATAAAACAGTATATATAGAAACACAGACCTTCCCTCCCTTTAATTAAAATTATTTTTTTATTTTAATTTTAAATATATATAAAAAAATTAATATCACTCCGGAACACAACTCAGATTTCGATTTAGATTTTCTCGAGAAAATTCAACATTTTCCTGCAATTACAACACTTTACTTAGGTTGAGATGAGAGCCGTTAATGGAGATTCCAGACCTTCCAACAACGCTTTGGACACTATAAACGCTGCCGCCTCCGCGATCGCTTCCGCCGAGAATCGTGTTCCTCAAGCTACGGTTCAGGTACTTGTTCTTTTTTTTTTTTTTTTAAATTGATTGATTTTAAGCGTTTATTTGTTGTTATTTTTCAGTTTTCATTTTTTCGATGCGATCCTTTTTAGAATCAATTCAGGTTTCAATTGATTTATATATATATATATATATATATATATATATATTTTTTTTTTTTTTTCAATTGATTTATTTGTTGTTATTTATGATTGATTGTGCATTTATGGATTTTTTTTTTCTGTTTATTGCTTTTTATTATTTTTTTAAAGTTCTTTTGGAAGCAAAAACTGAGACAGATTTTGCTTTCTAAAGCAGTGAAGTGCTTCCAAAATAATATGATGATGATTAAACCTCCTTTTAGTGTTCAAAGGTTGACTTCTGTTTGTAGAAAGCATGTTGCTTTAGAATGAGCTGTTTAGTTTTGAAGATAAAGTTGGATGCTTCTTAACAGTATTTGGTTCAATAATGTGGTGTTCTGTAAAATTTCTCAATGGAAGTTCTCTCTTATTTGGTTTTTTTACCTTTCATATGAAAGGGTAATCTAAATTTCCCCCCTATGCACATGGCTGCAAGAGTAATATTGAGGGTATGTTTTTAATTTTTATAGCTGCTATTAAAGGAACTAATTTTCGTATAGACCTGGCCACCAAAAGAAGGGGAAAGAGTAATGAATCCATTTCAGGGTAAGGGTGCGATGTCATTTATGATCCATTTCAAAGCTCATGTTTTTCTTGGAGGATACAATATATTTACGTGGCTGACTTAATGTTGGAAGGTTTTCATAGAGAAGAGAACGATGAGAAAGTAAGGAGAGAGATCTTCTTTACTGTAACAGTTATTCTGATGGTTTTGATTTGTTAGGTGGTTCTCAATTATATCTGTATAACAAACAATCAAACTTACAGCTAGGATAACTTGGGATGCTTTGCTTACCTCAAATGGTACAGTGTGAAGCTGCAATTCGCAAGAGTTTTATTTGACTAGTTTTAATTAGGCTTGATATATATAAAATATAGGCGTCGATATTAACTGCCAACTTTTATATGTCAGCCTCTGTTGAAATATTTTCTATGAGGAGCTAAGGACTGTAGATGTTTAATTGTTTATGTCAATAATGATGGCCTTGTAATCTGTGGTTCTAAATAAGAAGGGGCCTGAAGTGCTTGCTATGTGACTTTCATTCTAATCATTTTTTCATATTATTGTGCACATGCAGAAGCGCAGATGGGGAAGCTGCTTTAGTGTATACTGGTGTTTTGGTTATAACAGACACAGAAAGAGAATTGGGCATGCTGTTCTTGTGCCTGAAACACCTGGCCCTAGAAATGATTCTTCAGCGGCTGAAAATTCAACCCAAACACCTACGATCACACTTCCCTTTGTCGCACCTCCCTCATCTCCTGCATCTTTCCTACAATCAGAACCTCCTTCTGCTTCACAGTCACCGACAGGTGTCCTGTCACTCACCTCTATATCAGCCAATATGTACTCTCCCAGTGGGCCTTCATCCATTTTTGCTATTGGCCCTTATGCTCATGAAACCCAGTTAGTTTCACCACCTGTATTCTCTACTTTCACTACTGAACCATCTACAGCTCCTTTCACTCCTCCTCCAGAGTCTGTACACTTAACTACACCATCCTCCCCTGAGGTGCCTTTTGCTCAGCTGCTTGACCCCAGCATCAGGAATGTGGAGGCTGGACTGAGGTTCCCATTATCGAACTATGAATTTCAGTCTTACCAACTTTATCCTGGAAGCCCGGTTGGCCAGCTGATTTCACCGAGCTCAGGCATTTCTGGATCAGGCACATCATCTCCTTTCCCTGATGGAGAATTTGCTGCCGGTTTTCTTGAGTTCCGAATGGGTGAGCCTCCGAAGCTCTTGAACCTTGATAAGCTCTCTACTCATGAGTGGGGATCACGCTGTGGTTCAGGAACTTTGACCCCAGATGCTGTAAGGCCTACATCTTGCAGCTTCACTCCAGATCGTCCGTTTTCTGATTTTGTATCACACAAACATTCAGACAATGGAAACCAAAATGATGAAGTTGGTGATCATAGACTCTCTTTCGAATTAGCTGCTGAAGGTGTCTTGGGATGTGAGGAACAGAATCCAGCATCCCCTGTCAAAATCATAGGAGACTCTTTGGAAAATGGAACAGTAGCTGCAAGAACAGAAGACTCTACTGAAGTGGTAGATGATTTCGAGTCCCGTGTTGGCGAAACATCTAATGGAACTCCAGAGAAAGCCTCAACGGATGGAGAGAAGGCACCACCACGACACGAGAAGCATAGGTCCATAACTCTTGGCTCTCTAAAAGAATTCAACTTCGACAATGTGGATGGAGGAGATTCCCATAAGCCTAATGCTGGTCCAGACTGGTGGGCCAATGGAAGTGATATAGGGAAAGAAGATGGGGCCACCAAGAATTGGTCCTTCTTCCCTATGATGCAGCCAGGTGTCAGTTAGCAATTATTTAATTCCATCTTCTGATACCTTCCAAGAGGATTTCCAATTTTCCACTTGCTGCAGGGTAAGCACCACACTTGTTGAAGCAAATTCCAGTGAATTTTTAGGGTGTTGTGCAAAAGGAACACTGACCCTGAGATGAAGGCTGTTTTTGAGTCCTTCGTGACCTGAAAACAGGGACAGGTGGTAGTGGCACTTTTTTGCTTACTTAGCATAGATAGTTGTAATATATCTCCCTAGTTAATTTAGACAGAAAGATGAACTAACATTGCTTGTTAGATATTTTTGTGGTGTTGTCTTTTTTTTCATTGTAACATAACTGGTGAATAGGACAGTTTTATACATAATAGTACTGAAGATGAAAATTCGATTTTATAATAACTACTGAAGATAGAAAATTCTGCCAAATTGGGTGATTTTCTTGTGATGGCATGAGATCTGAGTTCAGTATTAATTTTGTCATTGTTAAGTATTTTATCTAAAACCAGAAAACTAATGAACTCTCTGTTCTGGACTTGTATTGGTTTAACCTATTCGTTATCCCATTTTTAGCCTCTTAAGAGCTGCACCAAAGCATGAGGATTATTGTTTTGGGGAGAATAGCAAATTGTTTATGCCTAGTGTTGACTCTGGAGTTCAACTGTTGGAGAAGCTATCTTCAGTAAAATGCATTAGCTTAACACATGAATGGACACCTAAACTTATAAAAAAAGACAGAAAAAAAAAAAATTCCAATGACACTTCTTAATTTTAGGTTGTTCAATTAAACCCTTAAATTAGTAAAATTATATATTATTAAATATTTTAACTTATAAAAATATCTTATACATGGTTTAATACGAATTATTGGAAGATAAAAGTCAAAGATGAATAAAATTTTTCTTAAGCCAGGAAATTTGAGCTCCAAGTTATGTATTTGACCAAATATATTTAAATTTTAGATACGATGAATCCAACTTTCAGAAATATGATATCATTTAAACTTGAAATTTTATGTTTCTAGATTATCAAAAATATGGTCAAAGCTCAAAGGAAGATTCTTTACAGTGTGGAAGTCAAGTTTGTATCACTCATACTATTTATCCACACAAATTGGAAATATGGTCAATTTTTTAATGCTACATATTGCACTTTCTTTGTTACTTCCTTATAAAATATAAAAATATAAACTTTTTTTCCCTAAATTAATTACTCTTCCTTATCTATACAGTTTTATATCTCAAATTAATTTATAATTAAAAAAAGTGGTGAATAAGCATTTTGTTTAGTATATTATTTTTTATTAAACACGTTTTTTTTAATATTAAAAACATATGTTAGTAAGCACATTTGTAGTAGTTGTCTGGAAAACAAAAAGTAAAAACATGGTCTAATGGTCTACGTTGGAAGGCTCCGTTTCTACAGCCAATATTATTTCTGTGATTACAATTTTCAAATAAAAATTTTCAGAACCATAAAAGCTGTTTTAGCTCCAGACAAGAAACCTCCCCTTTCCACGGTTTCCTTTTGACCATTAAGACACACACAACATTTGACCTTCTAGATTGCATCAATTTCTTTCTCCTTATAAAAACACCACCAACCATTATCACCACAACCATCTATCTATAAGAGATCATCGCCGCCTTTGCCTCAGCCGTCATCAAATTCCGAGTTTTCAAGAAGTAACAGAAATGCCTCCTTTTGCTACAACCATGACCTATCAAATGGAGAACCTTAATATTCTTGGTTGTGGAATTAGTCCACAATCGGATGTAGTTACAATTGATGTTGGTGGCCAAATCTTTCAGACCACAAGGCAAACTCTAGCTCTAGCTGGCTCAAAATCTTTGTTCTCTCAACTCGCTGAGTCTACTCAACTGGGTCCTCGATTTATAGACCGAGACCCGGAGTTGTTCGCTATACTTCTTTCTTTGTTAAGAACTGGGAATCTTCCTTCAAAGGCTAAAGCTTTTGATCTTCAAGATTTGATTGCAGAGTCTAAATTTTATAATATTGAGTCTCTTTTAGTAAACTCTTTATCTAATCCTTCTCAATTTGATGCATTTAACCTCGAAAAGTCAATGACTTTGCCGTTGAACGGCAGAGATTTTGCTTCTACCATGGCCACGACGCCGTTTGGGACCTTGCACGTTGCTCATGGCAGTAAAATTACGTCTTTTGATTGGGCTCTGCGCAGGAAGTCAACGATCCTAACCCAGTTCACGGCGATCGATTCTCTCTTGGCGATTTCCCCCAATCTAGCTGCCGCGGGAGCCACAGACTTCTCGGGTATGCAAATTCTTGATCTTGAAAAGGGTTATGTTAGGGATACTCTGTGTTGGGAGAACGCGACCCGATCGAGCTCGACGGTTCAAGCAATCGGGTCCTCGCCAGAGTTCTTGTTGACAAGTTTTGAATCGGGTCGTAGAAATTCAAACTCGATTATGGTCTATGACTTGCAATCGCTTGCCCCAGTAACAGAGATTGCTCATTGCGAGATATACGGGGCAGATCTTGACTCGGCTATTCCAGCCACGAAACTGAAGTGGGTAGAGAGTTATAATGTGGTAATGGCATCTGGGTCTCACAGCGGGCCCTCTGGTATACTGGGGAATGTGAAGTTGTGGGATATAAGGTCTGGAAATGTGGTTTGGGAATTGAAAGAGAGAGTTGATTGTTTCTCTGATATTACTGTTTCTGATAATTTATCGGCAATATTTAAAGTTGGTGTAAATTCAGGAGAGGTCTTTTACACAGATTTGAGGAAGTTAGGTAGTGGGGACAGTAATCCTTGGGTTTGCTTGGGGGATAAGAGGAAAGTGATGAATGTCAAGAAAGAAGGTGTTGGGTCCAAAATTGAGGCTCATGGGAATCAAGTATTTTGTAGTAAAGGAGGGGATTTGGAGCTTTGGTCAGAGGTTGCCATGAATTCTTCGAAGAAAACTGAAGATAGGGTGTTCAGGAAGAATTTGATGGGGAGAGTGAAGGATATCGGAGGATCAAAGATAACCAACTTGGCTTTTGGAGGGAGCAAAATGTTCGTGACTCGTAAGGATCAACAATATGTTGAGGTTTGGCAGAGCTCTGTAAGGGGGTTTTAGATTTTGCAAATTGCTTTAGTTAGGGTTTGGTAGATAATTTTGAAGACATTTATTCTCGTTAAACATTGTGCATTTTGTACTATATGTCTTAATTTGATTCATACAATTGTAAATGTACTGTATTACATCTAAAAAATTGCAATGTGATTAATTCATTATGATTGGTTTGAGATCAATTTGGCCATTTTCTGTTTGCTACTTAAGGTTGATTATCAAGGAGGAGTTGTTCACCTCTGTTTCTTAGTTTATACATTTCCCCTTAACCAACGAACTGACTGTGATATAATTTGGAATTCTGCGCTTGAATAATTGGGATTTTACTGTATTATAATCCGAAATGACTGTGGTTTCTGGATTTTGTCAAATTGGTATCAGAATTTGCAAATTATCAGCTTTCCAAACTGTCTCTATATTTTGTTCATCTTTATGCTTTATGATGCTATGAAGAGCTAAACAGTTCAATCTGTATGTCCATGAGTTATTGTACCGACCAGGGTAGCATGGTTTGGCTCAGCAGTTAACTTTCTATTATGGTATTAATTCTCGGTTTATGCCACACAACTGGATATGAAAGACTATATGGGCACATATACATATAGGATATAACATTTGCTATTCAGATTAGGCTAACAATTTTGGCATCATGAGCTATGATTTTGATGTTGTGAAACTATTCACAATTCAGTTCTGTCATTTAAATATTATTTCTTATAAACTGCAAAATTTTCTTTATTTGCAGTAAAAATTAATGTCATTATTTTGATCTGAAATGTATGGTTGGAGTCTATATTATACATATGAAACGAAATTAAAATGTGATACAGGTTTGTTTGGGCAATGCCATAATCTGGTAGTTTCATGTTTACAGAGCCTACTGCCTTAAAAGGCACTTTTGATTTTGGCATCCTCAGTTTGAAGCAGTGGCTGCATTGCAACATCAGCCTCTACTAGAATGATGTCATTTTACTTTCGAAATTCTGTGCTTTAAACTTCATCTGAGACTTTTTCTTTTCTGTACCCCAAAAAGTTGGAATTTGCATTTTAGATGCAGCGTGTTTTTGCACACGTTTATTTTTGCATTGTTCTGCTATTTGGTGCATTTAGAGCTGCTTTGTAGGAGTTGCTGGGATAAAAAAGGATTTCACCAAAATGCTTAGAAGATCTATAATGCTGAATGTTACAGATTTGACATGAAAAATTGGACAAGAAGATTAAAAATCAATTGCACTATGCTATAATTTTGGTTTTCTGGTGCCTTCGGTTGGGAAGCAAGGCTAGGATTCTCAAGTATCATTGTTCGCCTGAATATTTGTTGTGGGATAAAATTGTCTTGTCGCTTCTTTGTGGAGACATATAAGGAGACTGAATGCCTTGGTCTTACAATTTCTTTCTGTTGTGTTCTTTACTACGCTGGCATATGGTTTGAGAAAGATAGTGTATTCCTTGTTATTTTATTTTCTGTAATTGTCACTGTTTCAGTAATAAATTTTTCTTTTACCTTTAAAAGAAATTCTATTGGACTTTGATGATATTTTCACTTTTCAGACAAGGGTTGCATGTAACTTTTTATAGATCTGATTAAGAAGCATATGCATCAAATTTCGCTTATGAATCCATTTATTTGATCTATTCACAAAGAACAATAAATCTTTTTATTACTGGTGGGAATGACATAATACTGTACTGCATTCCTTTTTTTTTTCCCCTTTTTCTCTTTTATAAGTCCATCCTGACCTTTTTTTCTAACAGAGTATTAGCTCTTACTCAAACATATTTGTTCTTTTTATTACTTCACACTGACAGAGATAGAGTAAGTGTAAAAGATGCACCATGAAATCCCATGGTTCTTTCTTCTAAGGTGCTTAATTTGCAAGCTTATTTCGCTTAATATTCGTATTTTTAGGCACTACGTTTCTGTGAACCAGATACGATTCTGATCAAACATTGAACTTTCTAGTATGCTGACAGTAATAATATGCTTATTTATGTGTGACTTCTGCAAAGTTCCATTTCCAAAGACAACTTGTCAAGTGATTGGAACACAGTTCGACCTCATCATGAAAAATGGGAAAGGCAAATAGTGGAGAAGTCCAGTAATAAAGGTATGTGTATTATAATTTTTTATATTGTACGCCAAAGCGTCCCCTTCCTTGCATATTGTGATGGAATTTCAGGCCTTCAGATGGAGAGCAATGAGATCATGTTTCCAGAACTAACTTTTTTGCTTGGGCACGGTTATGAGTGCTGCTTCCATCTAATGCCAGGATTAGATGTGTAGAACCTCTGATTTCAGACAGCATTTTTCTATGCATTGAATATATTTTAGCTTTTATGTGCTGTTCTATTAATACTTTCAGATAATTTGATTATTCCAGTTCTGTTAATAAATAGATTTTCATCTGATCTTCTTGTAAGATCTAATACTCACTGAATCTGTAGGTTTGAAGTTCGGTATCTTTTTTCCTTTTGACTACTGCCTTTTTTTTTCTCAAATAGGAAAAGAACAGATAGGTCCAGTTACTTGAGGTTTGAGCTTCTTCTGCATTGCCAGGAGTTCTATAGGTAGAGAATATGCCAGAACAGGGTATTCTTTCAGTTGGATAGAGACCCATTAACAGAAATACCACAAATGAAAAATTAAATAGAAAAACTATGTCCCATCTGGACTTCAAATTCCCCAGGGCCCTCTTTGCTGTCTGATTTATAGTTTATCCTGAATGGTTTGTTAACAGAAATATTAACATTCCCTCTATTTCACAGATCAAGAATATCCTAACACTTCCTGCCAAGGTAATATCAGGCTAGCTTAAGTGCACAAGACTAAACCTTGATTGATGAATAAGTGAAAAGATTCCACATTTAACGACTGCATTAATCGTATTGGATAAATATGGAGTTACTACTGCAAATTTAAATTATCGAAATGAAATGACTTGATTTGTATTCTAATACTATGGCACTGAAATTCTCCACATTTCATTAGAACAGGTGCTGTTGAAATTGAGGCAGGTATAGATTATGAAATGGAGGAAATGTGTGGCTCAAAATGGTTTGGCTAGTTGCTTGCACATTCCTTCCTTCCATCTCTATTGATAGCTTTTTGTGTATTAGGACAGCAATTCTCTTATCTGTCATTGAAAGATGATATAATAGCAATGGTATTGACGGAGCCTCCCAAGTCCGATCCCAACTTATAATATACGGTGAGGATTCCAACCGCGTCAATGTTAGGTGGAAATGTTCCTAATTGCAGACTTTTATATTTGCTACTCCACATCTTATTGCCTGCTTAATAAATTAATGTAATTTTTTGATTGAATTGCAATTTCTTAAAAATTCACAGATCTTTCTTATTTATTTGTACCCGCATTTCCATATTTGGGCTGAGATGTTGCTCAAGTAAAGCTTTTCAAGCAGTGATGACTCCAAATTTTAATTGTAAAGTTCAATGAAAATTCATGTATGTAGTTAAACATTTAGCATTGACCTAACACATAACTTGATCTTGAATTTTGATCGATTTTCTTATGGCTTCTTGAATTTTATCGGAATTCAATCATGACCATGCATTTTCATATTCAGGATTGAATCCCGACATAATTATGTACGACGATGGATCATTAGCATAGTTATAGACTATGTGTATGAATTATAAATATGTTTATAAAATTATCATAATTTTCAAAAGAAGTGTGTCATATTTCTAACTACTGAGAAGACCAATATCCTGATAATTGGCCATTTAAAAAGTGGTTAGAAGTTATAACTTTTTGAGGGAGAGAGAGGCATTAATTGATCCAAAGAAACTGGATTAAAAATTTCAATTGACCCACATGTTGATTAGAAAATAAATTATTTATCCCCACCCTAAATTACACAGATTACAGACATAATACTCGCAGTAAAAATTTGGATTAATTCATATTCCTACCCTAATTATAGAATAGGACACTGCTTGGTTCCATCAAGCCTTACAAAACCGAATACGTTGTCGTCCAGACTTTTCATTTTCAGCAATAAAAACCCGTTAAAACGGGTGAGCGGCTCAATCAATTAATGAATGGTGGGCCTCTCGTCGTCATTCGCTAAACCTTAGTAATAACCTATCACCTATAGTATAACTCATTTTTCTGCATTGAAGTGAAAGGATAGAGAGTTACTTATACATAACGTCGTTGCACAGCAATTAATTATATATATATATATATAAAATTCAATTAGTATGTGATTAAACAACATGTATATATGATTAATGCCCACAGGCATTATGCATGCCCAAATAATTGCTTGCTGGAATTATTATTATTATTAAAATAGAAGCAACTATCTATTGATCATCTATTCTTTGTCATACTCATACCCCACATATATATATATTTTCTATTCTCCTTCTTCTTCTTCTTTTCTTCATTGAATGGAAGATAAAGAGGAGGCAGCAGTTTCCTGAAAAATTAGGTGAGCATCTCTATTTTCTTTTATTGGTTACATCAACTCTTTCTTTTGGATTTGTAAAAAGTTAAAAACTAACTTTAAAAGGAAATGAAAAATCTATAATGATGTTTACTTTGCGGTTTAAGATTGGAGTATATGGTTCCTAGATAGCTAGAATGCATTTTTGAACATGGCTCGTGTCTTCTAAAATGTCTGCCGACTTTAGCTTTGTCAAAATATTAGAGGGTTGTTGCCGTTTTGCCTTAATTAACTTCAACAACCTCCCCTACCATTTAATGGCCGTTCTTTCTTATTTTGCTTTTGCATGGCTCATTATATTTCTATTGTTTCTCCAAAATTAATGATCACATCAAAGAAAAAAAAAATTAAAAAAAAAGTTATTTATACATTCATCAGCACAACTGACAACATGACAGTCTGTTATCCTCCTCCTCCCTTATTTATTGCTCTTCTACTTTCTCTATAAAACCCCACTTTCTCTCTCACTCTTACTCACACAGTTCTTGCTCTCCCTCTCTCTCTTTTCACTTCCCAAGAAAACCATACTTTCTTTTTCTCTTAAACCAAACATCCAAGAAACGTAAGACTCTGTTTCTTTCATCTTCTCCATTGTTAATTTTGATTTTTCTGTTCTTTTTTTTTTCTTCTAAATTAAAGTTTGATAATTACATTCCACCAAGAGTTTCATTTCTTGAATTTTTTTTTTGGGTTAATTGCGTTTCTCGAATATATATTTTTAATATTTTTTTCTTTAGGGTTACGTTTCGTGCAATGGATATGATGTCAATGGTTCTTATGGTCGTATCAGCTTTTGTTGCTTATTTGCTATGGTGGAAAATTTACTCTCGATCTCTCAATGGTCCAAGTGTATGGCCCTTACTGGGTAGTCTTCCTGGTCTCATCAAGAACTCTAATCGCATGCATGACTGGATTGCAGACAATCTTCGGTCCAGTGGTGGCACGTACCAGACTTGCATATGTGCAATTCCTTTTTTAGCCCGGAAGCAAGGTCTCGTGACTGTCACGTGTGACCCTAAGAATGTAGAGCACATCTTGAAGGCCAGGTTTGATAATTACCCTAAAGGTCCTACTTGGCAATCTGCGTTCCATGATTTGCTGGGTGAAGGTATCTTCAACTCTGATGGTGACACGTGGCTATTCCAACGTAAGACCGCTGCACTGGAATTCACCACTAGGACTCTTCGCCAAGCCATGGCTAGGTGGGTTAACCGAGCCATTAAAAATCGGTTTTGTCCGATGCTCGAGTCGGCTCAGCTCCGATCACAGCCGGTTGACCTACAAGACTTATTGCTTCGGCTCACTTTTGATAACATTTGCGGCTTGGCTTTTGGTAAGGACCCACAAACTCTCTCGCCGGAGCTTCCTGAAAATGGCTTCGCAGTGTCTTTTGACCGAGCGACAGAAGCCACTTTGCAACGCATCATTTTGCCGGAGGTTGTTTGGAAGCTGAGGAAATGGCTTCGGCTTGGAATGGAAGTCAGCATGAGCCATAGCCTTGAGCACATTGACAACTATTTGTCCGACATCATCAAGACACGTAAGATTGAATTGGTGAGTCAGCAAAAAGGAGTTGGCATTGAAAACCCTCATGATGACCTATTATCCAGGTTTATGAAGAAAAAAGAATCCCAGAAGGACAAGTTCTTCCAACACGTGGCATTAAACTTCATCCTAGCTGGACGCGACACGTCATCGGTGGCACTGAGCTGGTTCTTCTGGCTGGTGAGTCAGCACCCAAAAGTTGAGGAGAAAATCCTTATGGAGATTTGCAGCGTTTTAATGGAGACACGTGGCAACAACATTTCAAAATGGTTAGAAGAACCATTAGGGTTTGAAGAAGTTGACCGATTGATATACCTTAAAGCAGCATTGTCCGAAACCTTAAGGTTATACCCTTCAGTTCCACAAGACTCAAAGCATGTGGTCGTCGATGATGTTTTGCCGACCGGAACTCGTGTTCCAGCAGGATCATCAGTAACATACTCAATATATGCCATCGGTCGAATGAAATTTATATGGGGAGATGATTGCTTGGAATTCAAGCCAGAGAGATGGTTATCAATGGACGGTAAAAAAATTGAGGTACAAGATTCATATAAATTTCTGGCATTCAATGCAGGACCAAGGATATGTTTGGGTAAGGATTTAGCTTATTTGCAAATGAAATCAATTGCTGCGGCAGTGTTACTCCGCCACCGGCTGTCGGTGGCGGCAGGCCACCGTGTGGAGCAAAAGATGTCATTGACATTATTTATGAAGTATGGATTGTTGGTGGATGTACACCCAAGGGATCTGAAGCCTATATTGGAAAGCATAGGCAAGAATAATAATAACAGTGGTAAAAATGAGGTGGTAAAGGTAATTAATGGTAATCATCATGTGGAGGTAGAAATGGCTGCTGCGGTTGCTTGAAAGGATTTGGTTTTTCCATTTATTTACAGAAAAAAAAAAAAAAAAAGATATTGCGAATAGGTTTTACCATAATTATCTATGTTTATAAACAGATTCACAATCATGATGATCATAAGTTGTACGGTAAATATACCATGATTTATGTATCAGGTTTTTCAATTCCTATGTTTAAAATAAAAATATAAGTGTCTTGATTGTTTAAGGTTAACTTGAATGTTTAATTGGATTAAAGACATTAACTTAACAAGTTGTCTGAAAATTGATCCACGAGTAATAAATTAAAACGTCACGATGGACCAACCTAATGAATAGATTATAATAATATTCATGGCTTAGATCATTAAAATTTCAACTTTGGACACAAAAATCTTGAAAGATTCAGATGTTGGACAAACTTATTTTAATTGATATTTATATTTGCTCTTATGTGGCACATGTTATCAATTGGTGGAATTGTTGGGCAACAAAAACAATATTACTAATTATCATATATAATTACCTTTACATCACTTTCTTATATATATCTTTACTTGAAAGAAATGTATTCTCTGAGAAAATGATTGCTATAAATGAGTGCCTTCGAGTTTGGCACAATAAGAATATATTGAAGTTTGAGTCTAAGTTCGAGTTCAAACTCAATTCGAGTTGACATTTGACTTGACAATTATAAATTAACCAAACTAGAGCTTGAAGTTAAAGTTTACCAAAATTAAATAGAGTTATTTTAATTAATTTTGACTTATTAACTAGCACGCGATAGACTTTACTCATGAACTCAGTTTGATAAAATGTTGGTTCACAAACTGATTCACGAGCTAATCAAGTCAAGCCTTGAGTAGATCGCGAGCGGCTAAGTCTATTTACAAGCCTAAATTTTTCATTATTAAATGTATATCAATTGTTGTCTAGCAAATTAGCCTGATTTTGTGTAGACAGGAGCCTGGTTTTCCGAGGAAGATTTATGCATTGTTGAGACCAATAAAACCTGGAAAGTGAAATGTTCCTAGAAAGACAGCCAATGACCTAAATTAATAAACAAAGTACCCACCCTCCACCAATTTTTTGACTTTTGATGTATGAGTACAGGAATTAAGAAGAGAGGCTGATGTATTCAATTCTTTTTATTAGAAGAGATCAGGTTTTTTAAACTTGTTTTTGGTAAATTATATAATAGAATCAAGTTTTATTATTTTTAATAATAACTATGAAAAACTATATACAATAAATATTTATTGAAGTTTTCGAACAACTAGATGTGGTATGATCAGTCTTATAACTAATGAGAGGAGTGAAAGATTTTACTTTTGTGTCTTTTCGATCATAAGAATTTTCACCAATAATTTAAGGGAAACACTACTCCTGTTACGTAACTCATCATGTGATTTGAACCCGATGGACCTTCCAGTAAAAATAATTAGGTATTTGTAGCAGTAGAACGTGTGGGCCTAGAGTAACGATTGTGGGCTAGCTTAACTCAGGCCAGTCCCATTCACTTCCGGCCCAACTTTGATGACAAACATGATAGGTATGATTATAATTGAATATTCATATAAAATTATTTTACAAGTTAAAGTATATAATTATTATAAATTTATAAATTAAATTTTTTAATAGATGAAATTCAAAGTTTACAAAATTCAATGTCATTCATTCATTTAAAAACCAAATATAAAAGTATTAAAAATAAGAAATTAGAGCATATATTCTTACATCTGAATTGACTTGAACATGTCACGATCATGCAATAAAGTTTTTATTCCAAAATATTTGACTGCTAGTATATTTTGAGTTTACACACGGTTGGGCATTGGTCAAATGTTGGAAGCTTTCCTCATTAATTAATACATACATAAATTATAATCATTTGTCCAATATAAATAGATTCAATTTCCTTTTTATTTGTCATAAATTGTAGTTTTATTTTCTATTTTAAAATATCATAATCTTTATAATTTCTTTTCCTCATTCATTTGTCATAAATCATAATGTTATTTCTAATTTTGAATTATGATAAGCTTTTGAATTTTCTATTCTACTAATATTTAATATGTATTTTTATCGATAAATATTCGGTTATTACTATTCTCTCCGTCTTATAATTATAGTATTAGTTTGACTTTCACAAAAAGTATTATGATGTTGTGGATAAATAACTCAATCATAATATTATTGAAACTAATCAAAATTTAATTTTTTTTGATTTAAAAGTCTATACAATCAAAATTATAAAATTGATTAATATTGGTGGCAACAATTTATTAATAGAGATACACATTAAATGGGAGTAAAAATAGAAAAATTAAAAAAATTAGACTTTAAAAAAAGAAAACGAACTATAATATATAAGTGAAAAAGAATTTAAGACTATTATTATGAGACAGAGTAAGTATTAATAAGTAAATCTTAAAATAAAAAATTAATTTAAAAATGAAATTTTTTTAGTGTTATTTACTGACATCTGAATTTTATTACCAAAGACTGTATAATTTAATTTGAAATTTAATTACAATTAAGGTTTTTCGCACTTTTCGTAGATAAAAAATAAACTTTTAATATTTCACATTAGTGAAAAAAAATTAAATAAAAAATTATGATTAATTAGATTAACTAGAGCACGTGTCTGAAAGTCAAGACAGTAATTGTCTTACGAGGCAAAAAGAGTTGATAGTGTTACTTGATGATTATATTTAAAAATAAAAATAAAAAATTAAATATTGTCAAATAAAAAAACAAAAAGGTGGATCTTCAATCTTCATCAATATTAAAAAAAAAAAAAAAAAAAAAAACACAATTGCGTAAAGCATGATAAATGGAATATTGAGTAAGAGTAAGTGCCATTTAAATAATTAATATAAGTCACAGTTCGTGATCCCATGCTTCACGTGTCACAACAAACCTTATGTTCTTTATCATCTTTCGTTGACTAAGCAGCACAACTCAAAAATCTGTCAAATTAACGGTCAAGATTTCACGTCGTAAGTTATTACCATACATCACAGACCTTACGCGGGGTCTTCCCGTTTTCCAATAATTAATATTTTACTACAATTAACGCTAAGACAACTTTCTCTCTCTATCCCTCTCTCTAAAAAGAACATACAGATACAGGCCCTCGCTTTCTCTCTCTCTCCACATATCTTTTCTAGCTTTCTTTCTTTGAGACTTTTGAGCTTCTCTTCTTCTTGTCTGCGGAGAAGTGACACTGCTGTTTAGAGCTATACATTCACCATTTAAAATTGTAGGTAATGATTAAGGTTCTTTGCATGCTTTTAACATTTGAGCTTTTTTTTTTTCCATAGGAGCTGTTAAATCTTCAATTTTTAAGAGAATTATGGTGTTAAAAGAGTTCATATGCTTGTTTCAAGTGAATTTGGAGATGTGTTTTCAATTTTTAAGGTATTGGTTTTTCATTAAAGTTGTACTCTTGAACTCTTTAGCTTCTTTGGAATTTGGTGGCGTTTGCTGTTTTATTTTGGGGTTGAAAATGGTTGAATTTGTAGATCTATTATTGATATTTGATAAACTATGTTCTGGATTCTTGAGGTTTAAGATGTTATGTTGCATTATCCTGTAAAGGGGGAGTATTGAAAGATGGATCTAATTCAACTGTGGTTGTTAGGTGTCAAAGTCTCTCATGCTAGCATATAAGTCTTGAATTCTGTTTGGGTTGCAGAAATTGAACTGTTATGGGTTACATACAGGAATGAGAACTGATTAAGTGGTGAACTAAAAGTTAAGGCTGACAATTTTAGGTGAATGCATGTGGTATAGTCATGTCTTGGAAAATAAGTCATTAATGAGTTTAAAATCAATTGCAAGATGCTTTAAAATTGTTATTCTAGCTGCAAATAGTCTGATTAGAGTTTCCTAATTCTGCTAGTGAAAGTCTTTGCCAAGGCTTAGCTATACAGTCAGCCAAAATGGGTGAAGCCACCAACCTTTAGGTATCAGCATCTAAGGTTTGATGCCACTGACAACTGATAAATTCTTTTTATGCTGTACGTGCGTGTATGGTGATGATGTGTTCTATATCTCTTTTAATTCTTTCTGAATATTATATGTTCTAATTCATGCGTTGATTGCAGTTACTAATATTGCTGTTGTTTTTGTTTGCAGAAAAACTGACAACTAAACAATCCTGCAGGTTCATACTTGGCTTAGAATCCCAGACAGAGTTTTGGAAATTCACTTGCTCTCTTTCCTGGGATTTATGCGGACATAACAATCACTTGTAATTTAAGTAGTGCATATATGGTAGTCACCTTAAGTTAGAATTTGTGTTATTATTTTATTGCATATAAATATGCCTTGGTGGGGAAAGACATCATCCAAAGAAGACAAGAAGAAAACAAATGGAAGTATCATTGATGCAATACATCGAAAATTCAAGATTGCTTCGGAAGAAAAAGACAATAGTAGATCAGGAGGTTCTTGGAGACGGGGTAGTGACACTGTTTCAGAGAGGGGATCCATATCACGGGTGCCGTCAAGGTCACCATCGCCTTCCACACATGTTTCGCGCTGCCAAAGTTTTGCAGAAAGGCCTCATGCCCAACCGCTTCCACTTCCTGGGGCGCGCCATGCTGGCATTGGACGTTGTAATTCTGGAATTAGTGCATCAATAAGACCAAGACTGGATGGAGGTTTGAAGCCTTTGGATTTGCCTCTTCCAAAACCTGGATGTGGCCCTAATAGATTAGGACATGCTTACACTGAGGGTGATATAGCTACAGCTTCTGTTTCTAGTGCTAGCTCCACTGACAGTGACTATCCATCTGATTCACGAATCCTTAGCCCCCTCACATCTGACTATGAAAATGGAAACAGAACTGCTACAAACAGTCCTTCGAGGTGAGTTTTTGTGTATATGCGCAATGAAGATCATGTTTTTTGACGTGCCATATGTGTGGTTCTGTTTTCTCTCTGACAAAATTTGTCTTTCTATTTTGAAGTATGAAGCACAAAGATCAATCCCATATTTTCAGTCCAAAGTACTCAAAAGAGATATTGAAGCCTGCTGACTTTTCACTCAATAATCAGATTCCTTCTACATCACCAAGACGGGCTCCTTTAAGCACTCATGTACAAAATATGCAGATTCCTCATCGAGGTGCACTCTACAGTGCTCCAGACAGCTCATTGTCAAGTCCTTCTAGAAGCCCAATGAGAGCATTTGGACCTGAGCAAGCTATTAACTGTGGATTATGGGCAGGGCTAGGCTCTGGACATTGCTCAAGTCCAGGTTCTGGTTATAACTCTGGGCATAACTCAATAGGTGGAGAAATGTCAGGACAGCTGTTTTGGCCAAATAGTAGATGTAGCCCCGAATGTTCTCCAATACCTAGTCCCAGAATGACAAGCCCTGGTCCCGGCTCCAGAATACACAGTGGTGCTGTCACCCCTCTGCATCCACGAGCTGGAGGTGCTTCCATGGAATCACCTACAAGCCGGCCTGATGATGGGAAGCAACAAAGTCATAAGTTGCCCCTCCCGCCGATAACAATCTCTAATACTTGCCCCTTTTCACCTGCATATTCAACTGCAACATCTCCTTCAGTGCCCCGAAGTCCTAATCGGGCAGACAATCCAACAAGTCCTGGTTCACGTTGGAAGAAGGGTCGTCTGCTGGGGAGAGGCACGTTTGGACATGTGTATCTGGGGTTTAACAGGTCAGTTGGAATGGTTATATGCTTAATATTTATGCACTTGAGAGAGAACGTATAATTATCTTATAGCTAGCTTTGACCTATGATCATATAACATTGTTATTGAATTGTCCATGACTTGTAGTACTTTAGAACAATACATGAGATTGAAATCACTAAAATCATTGTTGTTCCAAAAACATGCAGTTTGTCTTTATGTTATAAAATGTAAGAATTTAGGGGAATAATATATTATATGATATTGCACTTCAATGGCTAAAGTGCATTCAAATTATTAGATTTGGGACTAAAATATGCTTGAATTTCACAAATCAATGGTTAAAGTGTTGTATAAGTTTCCAAAGTATCATAACTAGGTGTTCCTTAAGCTGAATCTCTGGAGTTTGTAATAGTTTTCTTCAACCTCAAGCACTGTCGTTGGAATTATTGTGTCTTTGTTTTACTTCAGAATTAAACCCTGGATTTGAAGGTATCATTAAACTCCAGAGAAGCTGAGTTATGAACAAATCTTTTCATGAGCATTCTCTTCTCCAATAATTTTAACTGTATTATGCACGTCTCATTTGAATTTGTTGTTTGGGCTTTAGTGAAAGTGGGGAGATGTGTGCAATGAAGGAGGTAACTCTATTTGCAGATGATCCAAAATCAAAGGAAAGTGCACAGCAGCTGGGACAAGTAAGTTTACTTGGGTAGATTCATTGGGATTTTACAGTTTAATGGCCATAAATCTTAAAATACAGTTTACTTATCTGAGAGATTTCTTAATGATTGATAATATCTGGCAGGAAATTGCATTGTTAAGTCGGCTGTGGCACCCTAATATAGTGCAGTATTATGGATCTGAAACGGTAGGTGCTTTTAACATATGCTTTCATTGTTAAGGACATTATTTTTATAAGGTTGAATTAATGTGATTAATATTGTTTCATGCTAAATATTCTTCTTTGGTATGTATTCCTTGTGCCAAATTGCATTGTTGATTATTGTTCCAGAATTTTGGAACTGCTAAGAGGTTGCAACGCTTTACAAGCAGATATATTTCTGCAATAATCTATTGGTTTTTGTGTTTAAATTTTTATAGTGTCATATTGCTACCTTGTATAATGTTAAGGTAGTGTTATATTTTATTTTGATTATCATTAGAAATAAATTAGCAATCAGTCGTCTAGATAACCTGGTTCTTTATTGGCTGAGCAGGTTGATGATAAATTATATATATACTTGGAGTATGTTTCGGGCGGTTCCATCTATAAACTTCTTCAAGAGTATGGTCAGTTTGGTGAAATAGGCATTCGTAGTTACACTCAACAAATCTTGTCCGGGCTTGCTTATTTGCATGCTAAAAACACTGTCCACAGGTATGACTTTTTGTTGCTACTTCATGGTCTGGATATATTAGAAACATGGTTTATCAAATGTTAGAGCATGATTATGCTTATGTCTAGTTTTTGTTTTATACAGAGATATTAAAGGAGCAAATATTCTTGTAGACCCCAGTGGCCGCGTGAAACTGGCAGATTTTGGGATGGCAAAACATGTGAGAATAGCTGTCTAAAATTTTTTGAAAAATTGCTGACATTTATAAATTTTGCAAACTAAGAAAATCAATCTCCTATAGATGTTGGTCGTTCGCAAACTAAGAAAACATGGAAGTAAGATGCTTTTATGCATGCATATTAACCTGTTAGCCATGTGCTCTAACCTGTTTTAACTAACTAATCTCCAGATAACTGGGCAGTCTTGTCCACTATCATTCAAGGGGAGTCCCTACTGGATGGCGCCTGAGGTCTGCATTTTTTACTGCATATTCCATTTCTGCCTTTAGTTTGTGATGATGCTAATCAGTTTCTTTTAAATGTATTGAAATTATTTTCAGGTGATAACAAAGTCGAATGGTTGCAATCTTGCTGTTGATATATGGAGCCTTGGTTGCACAGTTTTAGAGATGGCAACATCAAAGCCACCATGGAGTCAATACGAAGGGGTTAGTAATACTACATCTATAAGTTTAGTTATTAGATTTGTGACATTACTTGTGCAAATTAGCATAGCATTTCCCTTGGTGAAAGTGAGAGTACTTGAGTCCTGACCCGTTGATTGTTTGACCTACTTCTTCAAAGGTTGCCGCTATGTTCAAGATTGGAAACAGCAAGGAGCTTCCTGCAATTCCTGATAATTTCTCAGATGAGGGGAAGGACTTCGTGAGGCAATGCTTGCAACGGGACCCATCACATCGCCCTACGGCTGCTCAACTTTTGGAGCACCCTTTTGTGAAAAATGCTGCTCCATTAGAGAAACCAATTTTGGTTGCTGAGCCTTCAGAAGCAATGCCCATGGTTATGAATGCAGGAAGATCAATGGTATTGGGAATTCTCTCTTTAATTTCCATGCTACCTTCATGTCTTCAATTTGTTATAAGCCAAAAAGTGCATAGTTGTTTTTACTTGCATTCAACAATAAATTTTGTCCTCTTCAAAACTGGGGTGCAGTTTCATGAGCATTGTTTTTTGCTCTTTGATGATCTAGTGATGAAAATTCAACATTTGAAATTTGACTCTCTTATATGATCATTTTCATTTCCATCACGAGTTTGATTTGCTGAAGTGGATCACATCTATTGCTTGCTACATTGTCATGGAGGGTTTAGAATAGTCAATTTTAACATTTAGGCAGAAAATGTTACCTTGTTTTTGTGAATATATTGTGAAGAGAAGTTGTTTTTAACTTTGAATTTGAGTGTATTGGCACCTTCTCGCCTCCCCCAAACCTCCCAACAAGTAATGGAAAAGTGTTGGCCTGCCTAGTTAGCTGTTTCAGTTATAACATATTTTGTTTTCTTTCTGATGCTTTTGTATGTATTTTCTTGGTCATTTCTCTATCTTTTTCTACCTTATCTGCTTTGACTTTTATGACCTTTGACTTGACTTTTGGGTTTCAATCTTGGATATGAAATTAGGGCATTGGGCACGCCAGAAACATTGCAGGCTTTGATTTAGAAGGGTTTGCTATCCATCAATCTCAAGGCTCAAAAACTGCAGGGTCCAGGTTCCTTTTATCTCTTTCTCTTCTCCAATGCATATCTGTACGTTTAATCTACATTTGCTTGTGTGAATAAATGCACTCACACACTCCTATATGTGCTTGCAGAAATACATATTTGGGTTATATCTGGTGAACTTCATATGGCATATATGAGGATTATTTGCAAGTCTATTATTATCTTATTAAGATGAACTAGTAGTCTAGTACTATAGACAACATAGTTTAGCTGAAATAGAGGTGTTTCTTATTCTATGTATTATATATACTACATGTTATGTTTCTCATTTTGATGAAATTTGGGGCATTCAGTATCTCTTTATCACCAATCGCCATTCATACAACTGAAACAAAATAAATGTGGTGGTGGTGGTTGCTTTCTTCAAATGTTAACAGTAGTTTATATCTAGCATTGTTTGTTCTGTAAATGATGATTAGCATGGTATGTTTTCCTCCATTCGTCTTGCTCTTGAACCATGTTAATGCTGTTTTAAAATGTGCTCTACTGAAAGGAAGAAAAGCCTGTCCATGCTTTTATGATGGTTTCAATCTGCAACGAGTTGGTTTTTTTCCATGACTCATGTTAGTTACTTGAGTTGTTCAGAACATGTAAGCTGACTATTATTTTTATCTAATTGACACCTTTTATTTCTTTACTAAATTTTGCCCTTCTATTCCAGTGAAATTCATACACCGAAGAACGCATCCTGTCCAGTTTCTCCAATTGAGAGTCCTCTTCTACATTCAAGGTCCCCACAGCATATGAGCGGACGATTGTCTCCATCTCCTATATCTAGTCCTCATACTCAATCTGGTGCATCCACACCTCATACCGGTGGTAACGGTGCAATCCCATTTCATCATGCAATGCAGCCAACAACTTACTTACAGGAAAGCATGGGAATGATCCCAAGGTCACATAACATTTTGTATGCCAATAGCAATAATCCATATCAGGATCCCAAGCCTGATTTTTTTCGAGGGATGTCACAACCCTCTCATGTTTTCCGGGAGCTGATTTCTTCAGATAATAGCTCTCTTGAAAACCAGTTTGGACGACCTGGCTATGCAGACCCCAGGGAACAATATAATAGGCAGCCTGTCTTGGCTGATCGTGTGTCTCAGCAGCTCCTTAGAGATCATGGGAAGCTGAAGCCATCCCTGGACCTAAATCCAACCTTCTCAATGCTTGGCCGTACCAATGGAATCTAACTTGCACTGAAAACAATTTTCAGTACATTCCTTTAAAGTCAAGATTGACCATGTGGTTAAGTTTGGATCTTCTGAAACCTTGAATGGCAGAAAAAATGTTTGGAAGCAGAATCTGAATACTTGGATACAGAGTTCATATGATAACCAATTTGCATAAAATATGCATGGAGATGATGGATAGTTGGCAACACTCAAATTGTTCTCACTTGTGATGATTGATTCAAGATTTTTACTTGGCAACTATAATATTTCACCTTATCTTTAATTAAGCATGTTTTCATGTCAGCTGTGATGGTGCAAAAGCTCATATTTGAACAAATGGTTTATTCGGAGGAGAAGGTGGCAGCATTCAGCAGCTCCTTGAAACCGGGAACATATATACTGGTGTAAAGAACTGTATATCCTATTACACTTGAAACGGAGTAAGAAGAGCTATTACCATTTCTGAACTTTAATAGCTTGTCTTTTTCCTTTCACTGTTTTTTGGGTGGAAGGATATTGGTGGAAATTTAAAAAATTTTGTACAGAAAGTTGGAGTCCAGATTTTGTCGAACAATGACGATCGAGAATTGGATGCTTGACCTGATATTTTTTTTTGTATCAGTATATGGCAGCTCAAAAACAGAACAGACTATGCTGCTCTGCTGATACTATTGCATCTACTTTATCTACATTAAATCAAATTGACGACATCTAATTTAACCATCTGTAAATTTATTACTTGTGAATGAAATCCTTTGAACATTGTGTCTGCAAACTAAGATTCTTTGAAACCCTGTTCACTTTGTCTTGGTGAAGTTGAAGCTAAAATCCTGCAATTCTTTGCAGTTCTTGATCTTAAGACAGAGGGCTTGGACTTTTTGAATCAATGATCTGTTTTTTGCATCGTTTGTTAAAGACTGAACAAATGTAACAGTAGAATAAGAAATTATTCACAAATGTAAAAGGAGCATACATCAGTAAAGTCTCTGACAGAAAAACTTAACAGGCTCCTTACATTCAGCTACCCTGAACAGAACAGAGAAAGGTAAGAGTGGCTTGCATCACACAGGAAAACACCCACAAATCATCACAGCCTCGCAAGGATTGCCACCCAACAAATATTTGAGAGACTTCAATAAATCAAACTCCAGTAAATCAGAATATTGTTCGACCGGTTTAGGTCGAAACTTCTTATTTATAATATAATTCAAAAAACTAAAGTCTAAAACACGAGATTTAGACATTTCTCTTGGGGAAGAACTAAACTTAAAGGTCTCCACATGAATACACGGGTCAGGACGTTCAGGATAAATGAACCCGGCTTTAATGGTGCAAGGTGTCCTTTCCCCTACACAAGATATGGAACCACGTCCAGCTACGTGATATGGGCGATATGGCATTTGTGTATGCGCAACGCTATCCGTATACCCGATATCATCATCATCAGGCTCTAATTTAGGTTTTAAAAAGTATAGGGGAAATGGGCAATCAAATTTCACAGGAGATAACAGATATGCACGAAATGGAGAGAAACACACTTCGTCAACAAGTATGAAGTCCATCCGGTAGGGCGATTGATATCCAGACACAGTATCTGTTTTTGATTGCTAGTTTGAGATAAAAAGCCTGGAACCTCCTACACAATAGGAGTCTATTGTAATCATAGGGGAATATTCAGAGTATTCCATAGGTTCAGGAAGTTCGGTCCAGCTATTTTCAGTTGGATCAAACAGCTCAAAACTTGGACGTCCGACATAAAAACCACTTCGATAAAGCATTTGGGAGAAAACACAAACCTTACCGTCAAAGATAACCACAGAAGGGCGGACTTTCGAAGCCTTCATCTCAGATAATTCGCCCAGCAGCATCCCCCGTGAAAAATCATAGCCTAACACAGTGGATTCCCAATCCCCCTCTTTGCCCCGTCTTTTTATATTACTCAGATCCGGGATGATGTACCGACCGCCGAACATATATAAGATCGATCCGCAAAAAGCGAAGGCCGTACTAAAGGATAACAAGGAATTTGCAATTGAAGAACTGGATTCAGCGTCGGTATACTGATTGGATTAGGTTTACAATTCAGATTGAAAACGTATACTGAATAAAAAGTACCCCTCGGCTGCCTTAATACACAGCAAACGATACAAACTTTCTCAGAGGCCATCACCGCATCTTCAGCCTCTAGAGCCACGTGTTTTGACGTCTCCCCAAATCCAGAGGGTTGAGATAACAGCCGCTTTGCCATTTTCGTTTGAAGAAGACGCGTAGGTTTTAGGGTTTGAGGAGCTTGATGATCCGTTTCTTAAATACAACGTTTTCTTGCATGGTGGTCGCACGTACTTCAAATTAGGGTTTTCTTTCGTTTTTGATTGGTTTGTTATTAAACTCGGTCCGAATATTCACCGGCCAGCCAAAGAATCAGATGGATGTGTCACTGGTTTAATGAGCGGATCAATGATTCAATTAACGGGTATAATAATATTAATAGTATGTATTGAAATAATTATAATTATAATATTAATTAATTAATGTGTTCAAATTGATATTTATACCTCGAATTTGAGTATTCTAAGCTAAATGATACTTTACAAATTATTTATATCATGTGTAATTACACTAATCAAATGAATTTATTTATTTTAAGCAACTACATTTATCGTGATTAGTTTTTAAAACTATTTCAAAAAATATAATATCATTTAAAGTTAGTTTATTATAATAGAGAGTTAGCTCGAATTTACTATTAACGTTACAATATTCTATAATTATTTTTTACTAACAAACATTCTCACATCATGGTTCTAGGCTAAGAACAGTTCACAAGTAATGTTCAAACCAAGAAAATCCCCAAGAATAGTTCACAACATACAAACTGAGTAACAAAACAAGTTGCATACATAGGAGGCTTGAACTTAGCTACTTAGAATTTATCAATGTCAAGCTGAAATCCCACAATTTTGTGGCTAATTCTGAATCTTTAGCCTGAGAACTTGGATTGGCTATGTTACTGTCCGCAAAATATTGTCCAGTTACCCCATTAACCTGCGGATTCAAAGCTACGTAGCATGTAGTGGCTGCTCCCTGTAACCATTCATAACAAACTAATAAAGCTAATTGACAGAATTGAGTTGGAACCCATCAAATATTTAATTCTAAAGGGCAAACCTGTGGGATGTTTTTGAGAAAATATTTACCAACCAGAGAGACAAATCCTGCATCAAGCTCAAGCTCAGTTTATCAAGAAACTGGAAAATTTTGCAGATTGTTTGAGTGTCAAAGAATTACCATTGAAAAAACTGTGATACCGCAAAATATTTGTAGCAATTCCTCCGGGATGAAGTGAATTAGCAGTTATATTTACTCCATCTTCCTGTTATAATCCAAATGCAGTTATATATATTGTTGACAGTAATTCTCTTGGTGCTGTGATGCTAAGTGCTGTCAGCTTAGCTTTCTTATTTCTCATGAATTGTTTTTGAATGAAAGCTCTAGAGTATTTGAATGTTGAATGAATTTGTGGTAGAGCTTAAATTTAGCCACAAACAAAGAGACAAACTTTCTTAAATCATGAGAAGTTAGTATTAAATTCTTTGTGGAAAGCTAGTATAATGTTGCTATATAAAGCAACCCTTGTTAACGAAAGTGTAAGAGAGAAAAACTTGAAAGCTAAGAGTATGAGAGGAGAGAGCTTTGAAAGAATATTAATTATGTAGAAAAAATGAAGAAGAAAAGAAAGAAAAAAAGATCTGTATTTGCATCAACTTTGTCTTTAACTTCCTTAAACTCTGCTATATTGCTTTCTTTGTTTTATCTCCTCTCAATCTTCAACATATAGGCATTCAATTACTTGTTTCTTGTTTTGCTATTACTTAATATTAAAAATGTATTGTACCTTGAGGCGTCTTGCAAGCTCATTGGCGTGCAAAATGTTAGCCAGCTTCGATTGTCCATAAGCACGTATACTTCCGTATCTGTAAATTCACGGGTATAAGAGAGTAATGCTCAGAAAGACATGGCTAATATAAGTATTATACAATGTACAACCAACTATTTAGCAGCATCTACAGATAGGATTCCCAAAATGAACAGTCAAATACCCCAATTCGTCATTGAGTTTATCAAAACGAATTCCTTCCTCATATGCAGCACGGTGAGCTTCTGACGATAAGTTAATAATTCTTCCCTCTCGATTGCTTTCGTGTGCTGTTTTCTTCATGCTCTCCAACAAAAGGTCAGTTAGAAGAAAATGGCCTACAAAATGATCAAGAAATCTCCTGGAGTTTACCCCTATTTTGTTTGTAGAAGATACATCATTGCAGAAATATTAATTTACTAATTCAACAGAACTGTTTGAAAATGGGGGAGGAGAGCTGGTTTTGGAATTTTAAAAGATACAACAAAAATTATATCTTCAACACATAACAAAGGAAGAGATAAAGATGAAGAGGAAAAACATAAATTCATTACTCATAGTAAAAGGATTTACAAAGCATAAAAAACAAAGTTTTTTTTTTCTTCTTCTTCATTCTCATATAGCTATCCAGCTCTCTCCTCTTTCGCTTTTTTTTTTTTTTCTTCTCTCAAATCTGTCCCAGCAGCTAGATTTATACAAAGAAATGCAATCTAGTTTTTACCAACTCTCCACCAAACCCAATACCTTAAGTTAAACTAAACTAAGAAGTAAGCTTTGCTGCCATCATCTTGTTCAAGTTTACAAGAAAGGAAATGATCAAAAACACAAGATGAATGACATTTGACAGCCAAAGTGTCACTATTGCTAACAACAACAATGTTATCAAAACAGAGTTTAAGGAAACAACTAGATTATCATAGAAACAATCTTAGACCTACAATAAATGGAAAGACTCGAAGTATAGAAATTGTCAACCTTACATAATTATATGCAACTTACCAACTTGGTTTGTTGCAAACTGTATTTCTATGCCATCTTGGGAAAGTGCAAAAGGTGTTGCCATAATGCCAGCATTGTTACTTCCAACAAAGAAAAAGAGAAACTTTATATAGCAGAAAACAGAATTCCAGTGAACTCAAACTCTTAAAATTTCTTGTTTCTTACATAAGGAGATTAAGCGGAAGACCCGAGGAAATATATTCAGATGCAAATTTCCTGACTGATGCCATTGAGCTGAGATCCAACTGCATAACATCAATCTTGGCATCTGGGATTTCTTTAAGTATCGCTTCTTTGACACTCTTACCAGCATCCACATTTCTTACTGCCATAACTACATGTACACCTCGCAAAGCAAGAACACGTGCTGTCTCTACACCAAGACCACTTGATGCTCCTGAAATTAGGTTGGACATGAATTAACAGACTAACCTAGCTACTAACAACCAAGAATTCCTTACATTAAATCTTCCATGTAATTGATGAAACATTTAGGAGAGACACAAGATGGTCATATTCTGCAAAAGCCGTACAGAAGAAATATAATCTAGACCAAAGATTGAAATAGGAAGATATTTGAAAAGTGGATTCACAAAAATCTCTTTCCATTCATTTGTGTAATCATTTTCTCAAAATAAATCCATTTGACACAAAAACTAATGAACATTAATCAAATCCACCCACAAATTCTTGTAAGATCTAAGCATCAATGTATTATTACTATAACACTGAGATGCCATTGGATTAGCATATAATAGGCCAGTAGTCGAGTTGTCTACCTTGCAAGGTGAGGGGTTCAACTTCAAACCCAGGCAAACCATTCCCCTTTAAAAGTTTTCTAATGCACCAAACCCAAAAAGGAAAGGAAAAAGACAATTACTAAAACGCAGTAACAATCACCAAAACAGACAAGCTTGAGAAAAAATCATTAAACCCCAGAAATAACCACCGACATTATTTATTTTTCAACTCAAAATAATAGTTTCCCTATTTGGAAACTAAAATGGAAACTGGTAATCTGCCATTCATAAAGAGTCAATATTTATTTTGCTTTCCTCTAATTTAAACCAAGCAAAAGCTGAAATTAGAAAAGGAAGTAAAGTAGCAAGGCAAAGGCTACAGATAAAAACCTGACCAGTGACAATAGCAGTGAGACCAGTGCCATCAATCCCCTGTGTAACTTGCTCAGCTGTGGAACTGGCAGAGAACCCAGATGGCCCTTTCCACCCAAAGATCCACATATTCAGATTTTAAAACTACAGAGTTACAAATTGTTTCTGGCTATATACAGAGCTATAGCTGTTATTCTTTGACTTCAAACCAATCAAATCATGTCACGGCAAATCAAATACTTTTCACAATTTATCAGCATTACTAGAGATTATAGTAATATTTAAGGAGACTCATTGTAAACGTACCAACATAACATTTTAGAACTAGTTTTATGCTACATATTTTTATTTTATAAAAAATGCAAGGTCTTGCGGTTTGGTGGGATCTCATTTTCATCTTTTCCTGTTTTGCATAGTGAAGTTCCTACTATAAAAACCCCTTATTGTTGAATTAGTTTTATGTTACATATTTTTATTTTATAAAAAATGCAAGGTCTTGCGGTTTGGTGGGATCTCACTTGCATCTTTTCTTGTTTTTCATAGTGAAGTTCCTGCTATGAAAACCCCTTATTGTTCTCGTCAACTAAACTTAAGTGTAACTTACCATTTGAACCACCTCTGTATGAGTATCTAAAAAGCTTATTCTGATTATTAGGTTTTGACTCAATAATTCATAATATAGGATTAGAAATAATCCTGTCTCTATTCGGTGCAAGATTATTTTCGATATGTTGCAGGACTTTTCTTTTAAAATTATTGCTAATTGAGTATAAAGCCTTATTTAGCTTTGCCAATTGATGTGTGAGAAATTGACTAGGAATTGCTCTCTCCATTAACACTAATATAATGCACGTAGAATTATGGGGCCTAAATGAAGTTTTATGTTTGGTTTAGTGGAAAGAGGGATAAGAGAAAAAATGGAAAGAAAATGCTTAATCCTTCCTGGAAGGGAAAAAACATATATAAGAAAGTAAAGTGAGCCTCTAAGCTCGATAAACTTCCAAATTATGAATATTGATGCAAGAAAAAGGAAGAAAGATCAAACTTTCATCTATATATCGTAATATAAATCCGAAACCTGCATATAATACATTCATGTTGACTGCAGAAACCAGTTAAACTTTGATAAAAGTTGGGTTCTGATACAAGACAAGTAATATTCAAAAACCAATATGTACATACACTTTTCTCAGAACTGAGAAATCAACAGAACATATGAACTGATCAAGGAAACAAGTTACTTATATAGGAGGCTTGAACTTGATTGCTTAGTTACTTAGAACTTGTCAATGTCAAGCTGAAATCCCACAATTTTTTGGCTAATTCTGCGTCTTTAGCCTGAGAACTTGGATTGGAGAGATTACTGTCCACAAAATATTGTCCAGTTACCCCATTAACTTGCGGATTCAATGCTACGTAGCATGTAGTGGCTGCTCCCTGAAACCATGCATAACAAAGTAATAAAGCTACTGCATTTCTTAGTTGCACTGACAGAACTGGATTGGAACATATCAAATTTGTTATTCTAAAGGACATACCTGTGGGATATTTTTGAGAAAATATTTACCAACCAGAGACACAAATCCTGCATCAAGCCCAAGCTAAGTTTATCAAGAACTGGAAAAATTCAACTTGTAAATGAATGAAGAAACTAGATCAAAATTAACTTCAATATTGAAAAGAATAACCTTAGCCATACTAAGAAGAGTTGAAGTGTCAAAGTATTACCATAGAAAAAACTGTGATGCCGCAAAAGATTGGTACCAATTGACCCAGGATTAAGTGAATTAGCAGTTATATTTACACCATCTTCCTGTGTGGAAAGAAGTGGGGGAGAGGTTTATAAGCTTCTTTTGAGATATGTGATTACTATGAGAAATACATAGTAAAGGGAGAAAACTCCTAGTATTCAAAACTTAATATTTAAAATGTCTTGTACCTTAAAGCGACTTGCAAGCTCATTGGCATGCAAGATATTAGCTAGTTTTGATTGTCCATAAGCACCTAAACTGCCATATCTGTAAATTCAACGAATAAGAGTGTGATGCTCAGAAATACATGGAATATTGCTAATCTATAACCATCTATATGTGCATTAGTGTATGCAGAGTGTGTCCATGTATTTAGCAGCATCTAAAGATAGGATTCCCAGAAAGAACAGCCAAATACCCTGATTCGTCATTGAGTTTATCAAAACGAATTCGTTCACGGTACGCAAAGCGGTGAGCTTCTGATGATAAATTAACAATTCTTCCCTCTTGATTGCTTTCACGTGCTGTTTTCTTCATGGTCTCCAACAGAAGGTCAGTTAGAAGAAAATGACCTGCAAAATTATCAAGAACATCTCTTACAGTTTATCCCCATTTTATCTGTAGAAGACGAAGGATATTATTAATATATGGGGGAAAAAGAAATTAATTTTTATTTTTTTGAGAGTCTTCACAAAGTAATCCCATATCTGTTATTCTCTAGGCTTTCTTTTGATCTGTGTTTTCTCATGAGTATTGAACTTACCGACATAGTTTGTCGCAAACTGTATTTCTATGCCATCTTGGGAAAGTGCGAAAGGTGTTGCCATTATGCCAGCATTGTTACTTCCAACAAAGAAAATAGAACTTTAGTTCTTGCTGTTCAATTTCAAAAGACTTCCTAAATGGGTGTACAATGTGCACATTAAAGAATAGTTAGGAAGAGAGCTGCCTTTATAAAAAGTTCCATGAAAGAACAGAATAGAATCAAAATAGCAAGCAGCAAAACAATCACTCAAATGGGCTTGCAAAGCAGAGAATATCTGTACACATTTAAGAGGAATTTACATAACAGAAAACAGAAACCCAGTGAACTCAAAACTCTTAATCTTAGTTTCTTACATAAGAAGATTCAGCGGAAGACCAGAGGAAATATATTCAGATGCAAATTTCCTGACAGATGCCATTGAGCTGAGGTCCAACTGCATAACATCAATCTTGGCATCAGGGATTTCTGTAAGTATTTCTTCTTTGACACTCTTACCAGCATCCACATTCCTTACTGCCATAACCACATGCACACCTCGCAAAGCAAGAACACGAGCTGTCTCCGCACCAAGACCGCTTGATGCTCCTGAAATTAGGCCCAAAATGAATTAACAGACTAACCTAGCCTAATAACCAAGAATTCCTGACAGACATAAATTGTCATAATGGATAAAACATGTAGGATAGACAATAAAGACATGTAAGAGAGACATTTAAGGAAAGAGAGTAGGAAGGACAAAAGAGAGACATTTAAGGAAAGAGAGTAGAAAGGACAAAGGCTATAGATAAAACGTAACCTGTAACAATAGCAGTGAGGCCAGTACCATCAATCCCCTGTGTAACTTGCTCAGCTGTGGAACTGGCAGAGAACCCAGATGGCCCTTTCCACCCAAAAATCCACATATTGCCTGTTCTAAAACTAGAGTTACAATTTGTTTCTGGCTATATACAGAGCTATAGCTGTTGTTTTTTGACTTCAAGTCAATCACAATCGTGTCGCGACAAATCAAAACTTGAATATATATATATATTAGTGCAAGAACTTGGCACATCTGCTTGTTCTTATATTGCTTATTAACAGAAAAAACCAATACAAAACCCAACCCTTTTTAGTTTTTCACCGCAAAGTTCTTTTAATTATATTATAATATTACCTTATTCATTTCTCATTCCCTATTCATTCTTCTTCAACCTCCATCTTTGCACCGAAACAAAACCTAACAAAGCCTAATCATTCTCGTTGTTGATAACTGCAGATAAAAGAAATCTGAAAATTATGCTTGTTAACCTTATTTACTTCATCGATTGAGAAAAACCCAACAAAGCCTAATCATTCTCGTTGTTGATAACTGTAAATAAAAGAAATCTGAAAATTATGTTTGTTAACCTTATTTACTTCATTGATTGAGAAATTTCACAAGAATCCACAGATTATATTGCGTAAATCTCCTTTTTCTTGCCCTAATTCCACATCCCAGGCTCAACTAATACTGGATTAAAGCCAAGAATCTTTTTGTTAAGAAAAGAACAAGAACTTCACTTCCGTCATAATTCGTTATATTAACCCAAGCACAGCCAGAGCAAAAATGGACGCAAGAAATATATTCTTTTAACAAAAAGATTCCTGAACGAATGGATTTCAATGACTTCTAAATATAAAATATATTTTTTGTTTAGATACATGTCATTTCATTTCTTTATCTATCCTGATTATATCGTAATTAATATCATTAATTATTTACTAATGACTTCAATTGAGACATAATCAGGGACTTGTATAATTGCAGAAACCATTGTAGAAGGTTCTTCCATCATATGTAAAAAAGGCATATGGGTTTTGATACAAGTAATATTTAAAACCAAGAAAATCCCCCAAAAAAAGTTGATATGTCCACACACTTTTTCACAACTGAAAAATCAACAGAACATTCAAACTGAGTAATAGAACAAGTTGCTTAAATAGGAGGCTTGAACTGCACTGGTTAGCTATTTTGGATTTGTCAATGTCAAACTGAAATCCCATAGTTTTTTGGCTAATTCTGGATCTTTAGCCTGAGAACTTGGATTGGCTATGTTACTGTCCATAAAATATTCTCCAGTTACCCCCTTGACCTGCGGATTCAATGCTACGTAGCATGTAGTCGCTGCTCCCTACAACCGCACATAAAAAACTAATAAACATACTGCATTGCTTACTTGCAGCAGTGACAAATTGAATTGGAAATATCAAATGTTTGATTCTAAAGGACATACCTGTGGAACATTTTTGAGAAAATATTTACCAACCAGAGACACAAATCCTGCATGAAGCCCAAGCTCAGTTTATCAAGAACTGGAAAATTCAAACTTAGTAAAATGAAGAAACTTATTAAGCCTGATAATGATCGGATGTAATACGCCGAAAATTTGGTAGATCAAATTAACTTTCAATAGTCAAAAGAATAACCTTAGCCTATGTCAAAGAGGAGTTGAAGTGTAAAGGAATTACCATTGATGACACTGTGATACCGCAAAAGATTTGTAACAATTGCCCCAGGATGAAGTGAATTAGCAGTTATATTTACTCCTCCTTCCTGCATTGGAAAAAAAAGTGAGTGACAAGCTTATAAGACTTGTTTTGAGATACTTGTGAGATTACTATGACAAAACCACACAATGGGAGAAAGGCTCCCGAATCATAAAGCAACTCCTAGTATGCATGCGATAGGGATACCATAGGAAGCATTTATAGTAAACCATTCAAAAAAGCAATCAATGTAATATATTATTTTGATTTAGTGCAAAATATCTGAAAAGGAAAACAAAGAGAAAAATAGGTACAGAGGAAAAGTCCTTCATTAGCCAGGATGTAACTAAAGGGCCAAGGATAAGAGGCACCTTTAATATATATATATATATATATATATATATATATATATATATATATATATATATATATTTGAGATAATGCATTCAAGTATTTGTTCCCTGTGTTTTCTTTTTTCTTTTGGATTATCAAAGCACTAAAGTTAAATAACGGTTGATCAACAATTTAAACAATGTTGCTTGTCAATAAAGATTTTCTGGTGATTTCAAAGTTTTTCCAAGGTATTAGCAAATATGCAGAACATTGTGAGGACCAAATTTCCACAAGCATTGAACATTATTTTACCGATTCACCTTGGGACAACCACATTTCAATCAGACTATGGCAATGACAAGTAGATACATCTTACAAAACTTACTATATATGTTTAGAAATCTTAGATTATTAGAAACTTCATTGACCAAAAAGAATGACAATGTCCTGGAATCTGACCTCTTCCAAAGATTTTCATTAGAGACTCTAATTACTTAAATTTAAAATGTCTTGTACCTTAAGGCGTTTTGCAAGCTCATTGGCATGCAAAATGTTAGCCAGCTTTGATTGTCCATAAGCACCTAAACTGCTGTATCTGTAAATCCACAGGTATAAGAGGGCAATATTCAGAAATACATGGAATATTGCTAATCTGTGCATTATAGATTGTACAACCATCTATATGTGCTCTCGTGGATGCAGTGTGTGTCCATGTATTTAGCAGCATCTAAAGATAGGATTCCCAGAGAACAGCCAAATACCCTGATTCGTCATTGAGTTTATCAAAATGAATTCCTTCACGGTATGCAAAGCGGTGACCTTCTGATGATACATTAACTATTCTTCCCTCTTGATTGCTTTCACGTGCTGTTTTCTTCATGCTTTCCAACAAAAGGTCTGTCAGAAGAAAATGGCCTGCAAAATGATTATGAAATCTCTTAGAGTTTACCTCCATTTATGTTTGTAGAAGATACATCATTGCAGAAACATTTACTAATTCAAGAGAACAATGTTTATGAAAACAGAGTTTGAAGAAGTCACTAAACTATTGTAGAAATGACATATAATAAATAATAAGACTGAAAGAAGTATAGAAAGTACTTCGAAGAATCACGAAAGTTATTAATCCATGGGAAAAAAAAAGGCAATTTTTATTTTTTTGAGAGTTTTCACAAAGTAATCCTATATGGCTTATTCTTTAGACTGCCTATATTGGCTGTTTCCAACGGATGTTTGTTGATATTCCCCCATATTCAATTGCAAGGAATTTGAAACCTTTTGTGCTAGATCAGTTTTATTACTATGCATTCTCCATTCGATCTCATTTCTAAATCAAAAGCATACTATGTTGCATTTTGCTGCCACGACATATATTGGAACCAAACTATAAGGAAATTTCTTACAGAAATTATCTGCAACTTACCAACATGATTTGTTGCAAACTGTATTTCTATGCCATCTTGGGAAAGTGTGAAAGGTGTTGCCATAATCCCTGCATTGTTACTTCCAACAAATAAAAAGAACTTTTAAGCTCTTGCGTTCAATTTCAAAAGGTATCCTTAATTGGTGTACAATGAAAGAGCAGAATAGAATCAAACAGCAAGCAGCAAAACAATCAGAGTCACATGTGCATGCAGAACAGAGAATTCCGACACACATTTAATAGGAATTTATATAACAAACAGAAATAGAATCCAGTGAACTCGAACTCTTAATATAGTTTCTTACATAAGGAGATTCAGCGGGAGATCCAAGGAAATATATTCGGAAGCAAATTTCCTGACAGATGCCATTGAGCTAAGATCCAACTGCATAACATCAATCTTGGCATCGGGGATTTCTTTAAGTATCGATTCTTTGACACTCTTACCAGCATCCACATTCCTTACTGCCATGACCACATGTACACCCCGCAAAGCAAGAACACGTGCTGTCTCCGCACCAATACCACTTGATGCTCCTGAAATTAGACAGAATGAATTAACAAACTAACCTAACCTACTAACAACCAAAAATTCCTTACGTAATCTACATTGTCATTTAGGTAATAATCAATCTTCCACATAATCGATAAAACATGTAGGAGGGAATTTTAAGCAGGAAGGTCTTACAGAAATTGGTATCAACAAAGTCTAGAGCTGATGGTCATATACTATGCAACAATCATTACAAAAGAAATATAACAACCCAGAACCAAAAATACAAATAGTTAGATATTTCAAAAGTCCACCCAAAAGAATCTCTCTGTATTCATTTATGTAATCAACTCCTTAGGATAAATCTATTTAAAAAAGGAACCAATGAAAAATAAGCTCACAAGCACAAGTGTTCATTAACAACTCCGCCCACAAATTCTTGCAAGAACTAAGCATCCATGTATTATTACAAAAACACTGAGATGCCATTGGTCTACCAGGGCTAGTACGACAATAGACGAGTTGTCTGCTTTGTAAGGTGAGGGGTTCAAACCCAGGCAAACCACTCCCCTTTAAAAATTCTCCAAATGGACCACGGAAAAAAAAAGGGCTTGAGACAATTATGAAAACGCAGTAACAGCCACTAAAATATACAAGCTTGAGAAAAATTATTAAACCCCACAGATAATCACGAACTTGTTCCCCTTTTTGAAAGCTAAAAATGGCAACTTGTAATTTACCATTTATAAAGATTCAATATTTATTTTGCTTCCCTCTAATTTAAACCAAACAAAAGCTGAAATTAGAAAAGGAAAGAAACTAGCTAGGCAAAGACTGCAGATAAAACCTAACCTGTGACAATACCAGTGAGGCCAGTTCCATCAATCCCCTGTGTAACCTGCTCAGCTGTGGAACACGCAGAGAACCCAGATGCCCCTTTCAACCCAAAAATCCACATATTGCAGAATTTGAAACTAGAGAGTTACAAATTGTTTCTGGCTATGCTTCAAAAACTGACCAAACATGGAAATATATTGCTATGAAGAGCCAAAAGTTTTATTGTTTGACTTCAAGCCGATCACAGTCATTTCGGGACCAATCAAAATTTGATGTATAGATTAGTACATGAACTTGCCACATGTGCTTGATATTTGCACTTACTAAACATTGGTTTTGACAATCCATGTCTGTTCTCCTGTGACGAACAGCTGGTGCAAAATTAAAATTTTGTAGCAAATTCAACAAAGTTTTCAATTTATCGGCCCGAAAGTGCTTTACCATTCATTTTTATTATTTAATAGCATCAACTTAGATTATAGTAATAATTAAGGAGTAATTGCAACATTAAAATGTATTTTTGTTGTTGAGTTGATTTAATTTGTATTATTATTTGTTAACCAAAATAGTAATTTTTGGTTTTGTTTTTCCTTCAAAAAACTTATATTTCCCTTTCAATGGAGAAAGGAATTTGGATAGAATTTTAAGATTAAAGATACTATACACATATAAGATTATTTCCATTTCATTCAAAATTATAGCTTTAAGTACTAATTAAACAATAATATTTTATCTAACTCTGAGATAATTTATTAAAAAAATTATCTTTGAGAGTGTTTTAATTACATGTAGTTGGGGTATTCAGTTCCAGTTAATAAGTTAATAATTCGAGTTCAGTCCCACTTATATTTGCAAGTTATCACATTTATCAAATCCAAGTGACATCAGAATAACTTAATTTCTACTTGCACAGTAGTTTCTCTAGCAAATGAACTTGGATAGGTTGAAAGCTACTTATCTTGTGCTTGGTGTGAGCTGTGATTCCACATTTTACATTTACTTAGAAAGTTGAAAGAGGAATAAAATTGTTGTAAGCATAAATTTGCCTCTAAAGCTAACACTTTTATCCTTGAATCACTCTTACGTTTATTGCTAAAAAGTGTAACTTTAGGAGCACAATAAGTCTCCATAGATTTAAGTTGCCGCAAGGATAAAAGTATTAACTTTGGAAGTAAATTTATGCATTAGGCACAAAAAAAATTTTCGTCTTGGCTCAACTTAGGCTAGATTTTGGGCAAGGGTTGTTTGAGCACAATGTCCTGAGTTTGGGTTCAATTATGCAGTATAATATGGAGTGAACATTTCGAGGGAGCCAGCTCAAATGGCATTATGCAGCTCCCCACTTTTCTTTTCTTTATAAAAAAGAAAGGAGAGGGAGAGAGAGAGAGAGAGAGAGAGAGAGAAAGAAGCACTGAGCCTTGAAAAGGACAGTGGTGAAGATCAATTGTGTGAAGAACTAAAGAAGAAAGATGGTTGAAAACAGTGGCTGCTCAAGGAGCAAGCCACACAAAACCATCCACAAGAGCATAAGTGAATTCTCAACTAAAATCACATCATTATTACGACAATTGGAACTTGAGATTGAATTTTAGGTGAAGCAATAGAATTGTGGATGGGAAGTTCCAATCAATGGACCTTCCAACCACTTGACTATTCTCATCAGCACTAAGCAGACATGATAATGTAGGACAAGATTTTGCTTAATGAAAGGAAGATAGCAGAATAAAGATAAAAAAGAATTTCTCCATTCAATAGGGGTCACAAACTTGATACATCACCAATACTAGATAATTTACACACATGATTAACATAATTAACTTTTTCAATACCAGATTCACATGGAAGCGGAAGAGAACCAAAAATACACAACAAAAGAAAAAACAAAAAAAAAAAAAACAGAACACTAAAGTAGAAAAGTGATGGTGAAATGCAAAGCAGCATTTAAGCCCTGCTCTTGAAAGGAATAGCTCTAATGACTATCTGGTGGTACAGAGCAGCAAGAGCAGCTCCAATGAAGGGCCCAACCCAAAAAACCCACTGCACAAGCACAAATAGACAAATTGCAAGAAATTAAAAATCTATTCATCTTTGGTAAAGTGGCAAAAATTCTCTCTTGAAAGTCAGAATATACTTACGTGGTCATCCCAGGCGTGGTCTTTGTTGAAGATGATAGCAGCTCCAAGACTCCTGGCTGGGTTAATGCCAGTTCCAGTAATGGGGATGGTGGCCAAGTGAACCAAGAACACTGCAAACCCAATGGGAAGAGGAGCCAAAATCTGCAACAGGATTCAATAAAGTGTCAACCAGAGCAATCCTAATCACAATCTTCTACTGAGAGTTTAATACTTCTCGTTATGTATTTGAGAAAGATTTGTAAAAAGTAATGAACCGTCAAATATCAATCTCATATAATCATTCGAACTCCATATCAAGTAAGCTCAAGGTTAGTTTTCACTTGATATAGCTGGTCCACGATTGAACCAGACATTTGGTGAGAACTCGTTCACAAGGCTACAGAAAACATTAGATTGTTTCCAAAACCTTTGTTCACATGGATGTGGTAAGAACTTACACAGAGGCAGTAAAAAACCTTTGTTCAATCAATTCTTGCTACAGCAGCATGAAAAAGGATTTAACCACACGGGAAAAACTTACTGGGGATAAGACTTGCCTAGACCGGGTCTTCACGGACCAATACACACATGCATGTGCTTTTTATCTGCATGGACCCGGTCCAAGGAAGTCACCTCATAACTCAAGTGTCAGAGAAATTGTGTTAGTCATTAAGACCATTCCAGGACACAAGAAACATGCAGCCATTAATCCATTTTCCTCCATTACACTGTCAAAAGAAACATCATTTATGCTGTAACACAAAGTGCAAGACATTTTTTCTCTGTCAAGAATACATTGGAACTAAATAGACATACTTTGTTTTTGATGCAGCAAGTGCAACATCAAGCAGAAACAAACAAGTAGCAGAACCTATTTGTCTTCACCACTGCAATGGCACCGGACACGACCTTATTATGCTCGGACACATTTATAGCCTATGTTTTCTGTGGTGGTAATAAACAAAACGTACCTAAGAATTCTAACCAAACACATGTGAGAGGCAAGAAAATTCCGACCCAAGGAATTTTCTTGTGTAAATCACATCCGCAAACAAGAAGAAACCACTTATTCCAAAAAATGAACACGCTGTAGATTATGGCTGCTAAAGTTTCCAACTTCATTAGCAGAAAATGGCTAATTGTAGCAGCCTGCAACTATCTATATAGGTTTACAAGGATTCATTAGACCATGAAGGAATACCACTTATCTGGTTTTACTTCTAAAATTAAGAATCAGAGAAGATCTTGTAGACCCCAGATTTTGGAGAATCAAACAATCAGCTCATTGAAAAGGATTACAGCAGCTATTAGTAAACTTAACCACGAGTGATTTAAGCAAAATATCAAGTTATAGGACACTAAATATCACAAACAACCAAGTCATTGAAAGTTACAAGAAAGAAAGAACCCAGTAGTCAGGGACGAAGCCACCCTTTAGAGGAGAGGGGCAATTGCCCCCCCTTCTATTTTGAGAAAAAAAAAAAAAAAGTTTTTCCTTAACTATTCCAGGCTTTGAACCTCGGTCTAATGCAATTTTTAAGACACTCTGACCATTTTGCTCTCTCCATTTCTACACAATAATCTCTTGATGTACTTTTATACTGATTTGCCCCCTCATTTATAAATCCTAGCTTCGTCCCCGTCAGTAGTTGAGCAACCCTCCTCTCTCTTTAAGAATTTATAATGTACTAAGAAAAAGGAAACAAGTCTACAGAGCAGTCCAAATGACAGTTAAGGATTTGCAGGTAAAAGAACATGACGAAGTTGAAAGCCAAATATATGACACAGGGCGAAAAATGGGGAATACTTACAGGGACATGAGAGTCCCTGGCGCTCCTCTTAGCATCAGTGGCGGAGAAGACAGTGTAGACAAGAACAAAGGTGCCAACAATCTCAGCACCAAGACCGTCACCCTTAGTGTAGCCTGAAGCAACAACGTTGGCTCCACCACCCAAACTCTCATATACACGGTTGCCCTCAAAACCTTTCACCACACCAGCACCACAGATGGCACCAAGGCACTGCATGATGATGTAGAACAAAGCCCTTGTCAAAGAAAGCTTCCGTGCCAGAAACAAACCAAAGGTCACTGCTGGGTTAATGTGTCCTCCTGTTTTTGCAACACAAACATACAGATCTGGTTACTATGATTCTTGATCATAGAATTTTGAACAATATACACTACCATAACAACTCAAAACCCCCAACCCACTTGAAAATAACATGATACATGAAAAAGGTGGCTACTTCTCTGATAAAAATGCAAATCCCAAAACCCACCAAAGTTTAGCTCACAAACTACAAAAAAATGGAAGGAAGAATTACGTTTCCTGAGTTCTGAACGATATGGACTATTTACAATAACTGTAAACCCGAACTTAACCGTAAATGAAAAAGAAGGCTAATTTGCACGTAAAAATGAAAATACAAACACAAAAATTTTAGCTCAAAAAACTGCAAAAGCAGGAAGGAGGAATTATATTACCTGAGATACCAGCAGTACAGTAGACAAGTGCAAAGATCATTCCACCAAAGGCCCAAGCAATACCTTGGGTACCCACAGTAGCACATTTATTGCCAGATTTAGAGACACCCATAACAGTCAAGACAGTGATGTACAGGAACAAGAAAGTTGCCACGAACTCTGCAATACCAGCCCTGTAGAAAGACCATGAGGAGAGCTCACCAGGCTCAAACAAAGGAGCTGGTGGTGGCTCCTTGTAGTCCTTGTCTGTTTGAGCTGCAGTCCCTATGGGTTGCCTTTCTGTAAACTTGTTTGCTCCTAGTCTAACATCTTCTTCCTTGCCCTCCATTGCTGTATCTCTCACACACAGGAAAAGAAATGATGGGTTCTTTGAATCTCTCAAGGCAAGGCCAAAAGCGCACTCTTAAAAAGCAAGCAGAAGCTGTGCAGTTTGTGAGGAGATAAAGGGTGGTTTTATAGGTAGTTTAAGTTTCCTTAACTTATTTGGCCTAAAGAGAAAATGGGTTGTCCTTGCTTATATTTTTTCAATTTTTAATTTCCTGATCTGTTAATTCATCTTCATTACAATGATTCTTGTACACTCTACTGATTATTTCTTAAATTGGTAGGGCCATTTTAAATAATCTTGAACTTCTATTTAATATATACTCCAATGATCTTTCAAAATAAATATATATGAACAATCATTTTCAATCATGATACAATAAAATTATTAACAAAGTTTAACTGTTAAAAATTCTAATTACCTAAAATGAAAATACTGAGTATGAAAATAGATTTTGAGAGATTTATGGATGTTATTGTGTTAAATAGGGTTTTTTACCTATTTTAAAAAAAAAATGGGTGAATATAATTATTACTTTATACTCTAATAATAAGTAGAGAGAATAGAGAAGTATTAAAAGAAGTGAGTAGAGGCTAAGGGATTGTTCTGGAAAGTGCAGAGAGATGTTGACAGGTTTTGGTTGGTGGTTTGTACCTTGTTCTTATCCTAGAGTTATTTCTTTTTCTTTTATTATTTATTATTACTTTTTTGTCTCTATAAATTTCCAATTTTTTAATTTCCTTTTTCCTGGTCCATCTGATTAGCTGTTCAGTATTTTCTGATCATTCATCCAACTAGGACAAAAGAATGTGAGTCAGGTTAAAAAAATAAATATTAAAAATTTTCCAGAAGAAAAAAAGCTATTATTGAATTTTTATATCTAAAAATTATGTTGACAGTTAAATAAAGCGGTAGGAAATTTTAATCTTTTTAACGGTCAAACTATAAGTTTGATTTTTGAAATATGTTTTGAGAAGATCACCGCACATTCTAAAATAAATAAATATATAAATAACATTAATATTTTAATTAATTTTTTTATATATACATATATATTTATATATAACAATAATTAAAATATTAGTATAAAAACTCAACATTTTGTAATCACTTTCTGATTTAACAATTTCCTGCCTCGGAATGGTTGTTACATGTACCTTTCATTTATGGGTACAGTGGTCATTTCCCAACACGAACAAAATGTAGGAGGATATTTTATTTAAAAAGCTAAAGCTACAGTACATAGCGTCCCAGCCACAAATTAAAAGCGGAAAATAAAACAAGAATCGAACGGTCGAGAGAAACTGACCGTTAGTGTCCGTTACGAAAGTGACATCCACGTTTTGAAAAAGCCCACGGGTAACTTAACGGTTACATGTAATAAAACGGTCCAAACAATCCGAAATTACTATGCCGGCCTTTTGTCGTGGCCTTATGAGGTACTGACACGTCTACGAAAGTCCAAAGTTTCAACCCTATGAGTAGTTGGCCTATGATGACATGTCCTTAGTGAGGGTTAATTAAGGGATGAGGATTCAGCTTTTGTAAGTTGTAACCAAAAGGCAAAAGAAAAAGGAAATGATGAAATAACCTTTGGCTTTGGGAAGCAATTGATTGTGGATGACCAAAAAATTGAGTGCATTTTGAAAGAAATATTTCAATTTAAATTTCTTTTTTGTAAGTGTGTCCTAATTGATATTTATTTTCCAATTTATAGCTATTATATAGCGATTGAGTTGAAATTTCTTTTTTTTTTTTTTATAATATATGAAGAGTGTAAGGTTTCAGGTTTTAAACTGGGTTATAAATTTTTTTATAGTTATCTTCCAATCAATATTTTTCTTTTGTTAAATATGATGAGACTCAAAGTTTAGAAATGATTCCATTGCTTAGACATTTTGTTTAAGGACTATAATTATACAATCCAATGGATCCATGACCACCTTGAATAACAAAAACCAAAAGCTTGAATTAGGGATTATCCTTCAATGGTATTTAATTATTTGCATGACCAAACATGCCAAATAAAAACAAACAAACAAAACTTAGGTGGGACCATATAACCTTCTTTTTTTTTTTTTTCTTCTCTGTTGGTTGTAATCCTCCACACAACATTTTGATCTCATTCTTTAGCTTTATATGAAGAAAAAGAGTAAACCCACCCTATCAATTATGATGCTATTGCTAGACAACTCATGCTCATGAGATACCCTCCTGCACTCACATGCTCTCTTAGCCCCACAGCCCACTGCCAGCCTCAGCTTCACCCTCCTTTAAGGCCCCACTTGTCACATACAAAACAACAACAAACAACCAGACAACGCAAAACCCTACAACCAGCTTAGCGCATAAATTTCCATGTTCATCCTTGTTGCCCCTTAAAATCTGTGGAGTATTCATTGTAATTTTGCATTTTTATATTTTAATAATAATTATATCTAATAAAATAATTTTTTAAAAGTTCAATCATAACTATGTATTTTCGTGTTTGAACATTCGAAAAAGTTAATTCATCTTCGAGAATGATATAATTATTAATGAAATGTATAAGTGAATGATTATAATTCAACTTTCACAATGTTCGGGCGAATAATCGGTCAAAATTATGTATCACGTCCCCTGCAACGAGAAGCTTACCCTTCCACAAACATCTTACATCTAGAGGTCTTAACCTTTCCCTATGTACACGTGGCATGAATCTAATGCTAATTTGTGTAAAACTCATTACTAATCCATATCGACATTAACCTTTAGCTGTTCATAGTAGCAGGTAGTTGATAACCGTTCATGATAATTCTTCGTGTTATCAGGTATTAAATAATAATAATTTTGGAAAAGGATTATTGCATTTGCATCCTTTACGCTGATATTGTAATCTTCTTATTAAAAGGGGGGAAAATGGGATTCCAATGGGGTGAAATAGGATTCAGAAGAATAATTTATATATATATATATATATACTTATTTCAATTTTCAGAAAATTTTAATTTGATAATTGTGATTAACTATTAATGGTTAGCAGCGGTTGGTTAGTAATTGAAGAGTCTAATATTAATAATTAAAAATCTCAACTTTACAACCATTTAATTATATCTTCTAATCAACAATCAAAGAGTTCAAATACCAAATATTAACTCTGCATAATTATATAAATGGACCCTAGATGAGGCGAAAGAATTCAATTAACAAACTTAATTGATGCATACCACATATTTCAAATGCATAATTAGCAATTATCAAATATTTAATCATAGAAACCTAGAAATTTACTTGTGATATATTGTTAGGTTAAGACTACCTTAATGATTAGGATTAATTTTTGAGGTCACCAAGATTTTTTATTTTATTATTATTATTATTATTATTATTATTATTATTATGAATTTTCTAACTTATATATATATATATTTAGGTTAACAAAACTTGAATTAAATGCAAGAGTTGCTGTCAAGGATGCTTTTATTTCAAGATTGTGATGAATGTAGCTTGGCAGAAGACTTTTATTAAAACTTACAAACCTTGCTCCCCACGATCTCATATATTTGTTTGAATTTAAAAACAAGTTAGGACAAAAAAGGTCTCTCTCATTCACATTAAAAACATTACAAACCACAAGAAAAGTCCCTTTCTAACATTAAATGCAATCTCAGTAAAATCTAATGGCAAGAAATCATAATTGCACAAAAAAAAATGGAAATAAAACAATTTTTTTATGAACAAATATATTGCTTGCTATTATTGTATTAATTAATGGACAATAAGCCCAAAGGTTAATCTAAAAGGTATCAAAGATTCTACATCATACAAACATTTCCATGTTATGCTAAGCTTTGGCATGCTGGTTATATTTTTAACCAGCTTCCCAGAAGTGGATGATTAAATACACCACAGGTATATTTACAGGAGAACTTACTTTTCCAGGTTCAGTTCATGAGAGTGTTCAACATGGATATGGGGGCAAGGTCTTTCTGGTTCTCCTCGTGTCCACAAAACGTTGAGGTCGCCTCTTTTCTTTCCCAATGCCAAAAAGGTTCCTGCATAAGCGTTCAGATTTTTTTTTTTTTTTTAAAACAGACGAGTGCAAGCATAAATACTATCAGTCATTTGGCATTTCTAAATTGTTCCTATTGCTTTCTGCTAAAAGAATTACCAAGAGTGAATGGAACAATGTAAAGCAGTGCTGGTTGGCCATGCCCATCCATCAAGTTCAGTGCCACATATGTTATGAGTAGACCTGTAGTGGATTTCAGAACTAAGAAGGGAAAAGGAAATTGAAAAATAACAAAAAAAAAAAAAAAAAAAAAGAAGAAACAGGTATATGCGACACAAAAATAGGAAAAGGAAAGACATTAGTTTGAAATTCTATACCTAATCCATAAGCAATCATTGCCCACAAGAAGTATCCAGCTCGAAGACTTTTATTTGCCAGCCAATCGTACCTGCAAGGATAAACAATTACATTTAGTGCACACAGGTTGGAAAATGCCAATAATTGCATTTTCTTCCACTGGAACACTATTGAGGAATGCTTGTCGAGAAACTGCTATGTTAAGAGCAGAGATAGCAAATGAAGAAATAACATTAGAAATAATTTCCAACCTAAGTGAAAATGCTATCAGCAATCCAGGCAAAAGAATGTCGCCAAATCCTATGATGCTGTAACCACCCCAAGGATCAAACATGCGTGGGATCTTTAGCAGCATAGGGATACCGTCCTCTCCACTTCTATCACCGCGAGCCACCTATGGAAAAATAAATACAATTGATCAAAGCTCTTCTGAATGGCCCAATAGTAAAACTCAAAAACCAAAATTACCCGTGAAATGGTAAAATTTGTGGGATTACTTACCACAATCATGACACTTTCATGGAAGAACTTCTTAGAAACAAACACCCAAAAGATGTCATACAAAAATGCACAGCTGAGAAGAACAGTGCCCACCTGATATAAAATAAGACAGAATAGTATTAGGAGCTGGAGTTCACAAAAAAAAAAAACATCAATTTAAAAGGAAATATATTACATACCATAAAAGGTTCAAAGCAAAAAATAAAAGAAAAATTATTAATAATAAATTTGACGATTGAACTTTACAGCTTTTCACAATCTGGCCACGGAATTTCTAATTTTAACAGTGTCCCAAGTCAAAAGCTCTAATTCAAATGAAAATTTTAATGAGGGATTGATGAAAAGGTCTTCCGCCATTTTTCTAATTTCAAGTACTTCACTGTTAAAATTAAAATTCTGAGGATTATATCGTGAAAGCTGAAAAGTTCCAGAGCCAAACATATACTGAATTCTAAAAAAAAAAAAAAAAAGTATAATACTCAAAAGAATTAACATATAATCATATACCCACATCTTTTCCCCTTCATCTGCAAGAGTGGTTAGCACTACAAAAGAAATTATGGCTACAATAACAACCAAAAACCACAAGGAAACCTCTTCTTGTCATCATATTTTTTATTAACCAAGTTTTCAAGGTGCCAATGCTGGTGCAGCTGTACAATAATTAACCATTGATTTAAAAATAGAACTCCAGCTGATAAGAATTTTATATTGCATAGAAACTAGAGCTTGGTAGTTTAGCAATAGTTACTTGCCAGAATTAAACCATTACATATTACTAGAATCTTGTGTTTGACAATGTACAAGAATTAAGCATGATGTTTGGTTTCCTCCAGTAATGGTTGTTTCTCATTTGAAGCACAAGACAGAACAAACATAAGGAGTTTGAAGGCTATCCTCATTCAAACCTACACCTATTGAATGTATAGTAATCTTTAACTTTTGGCATCATAATATTGTTATTAGTCTATGACATAATACCAACAATAAGTTCATTCATGAACTTAGCTTACTTGTCTTGTCAGATGTCCTCATTCAAACATACAATTATGCTCCAGATCACATTAAAGGACACAAACATTAAAAGTGCTGCTACTAACATAGAAAACTTAGGCATCGACCTCCCTCATCCTTATGTTCTTTAAACTTCAACCAAATTAGCAAAAACAAAATTAATACTGCATTTTACCTATGCACAACACTCTAATGCTAGTGTACATTTTTATTATGTTATGCCAGCATGCTTGAGTTGATTGTATATCAAACATTCATGGCAAACTAAACAGATTGGTAGCAATGTTACCATTGTTTCTTCTTTGTTTCGAGTAAGAAACAATTCCATAGTAACCCCCTAGCATCATAAAACACATTCACAGACTAGGAATTTCACAAGGGACTATATATTGATTAAGGAACCCGGGGAGAGTACTTACAAGCAACTAGCAATATATTACCTTGAGGTTAGGCACATGGACAATTTGCAGAACAGTTATTATCAATGCAATTCCCTGATTAAAGAACAAAAGAAAGGAAAAAAAAAATTATTAGTTGAGTCGCCTAATATCAGTTTTACAGTATTTTTTCACCCATAAATTGATATAGAAGAAAAATAGCAAAATGCTATATGACTCTTGATATCCATTTAAATCTTTCACAAGCATGGCATGGTAAAACAGTGAAACCAAGATAACTACACAAGCAGAAAGAAATAGATTCAATGATGTACATTTCTCTGATAAGTGACTAGAATTCAGTGTAACATGTGAAACCCCTATTCAGTAGCATAATGGAATGAAAAGTTGTGCACCAACAACAAAGATTTAAGTGACCTTACCAATACAGTTTTGAGAACAATTATTTGAAAGAATACAGAAAGAGAAAAACAATGGAGGACAATTATGGTAAAAAATTATTTATACAAAGGAAAGGATTTTCTAACACTAGAAATCTTAGATAAATATAGAAAATTTATTCATAATCCAGTGAAATGATGAGGAACTGCATCTTTACCAGTATATCTTGGCCTATCCAAGCAAAGGAGACATTGCGATATACAGCCCAAACAACAGCAAATGCTATGCAGAATGGAGAAACGGCTAATGTCAGGTATGAGAGAGGTCCAAAGAAGGGTATTTTAATATATGACTCTCCAGCATGCTTGAACCACCTGTGGAAGTATTGAAACTTTAGTTCCCAACATAAAAAATATACCAATTCCCTTGGCTAAAAAGCCATGAATTGGCGTATTTATTCAGGTAATGCAACAAGCAAGCATACTTATAAATAGAAAGGCCAAAACAAAATTCAACATATTTACTGAGTCACTCGCTCGTTGTTTCATGCACATTGTAAATGGAATCACGGTGTAGCAGGAGGAGGATATCACATTGCCAAAATCAGATTCTAGAATATATGAGCCAGTAAATATAAATTTATTGCCTAGTCATAGTGTTTCTATGTTACTCACCTGCATTACAATAATTCTTTTTAGCTCCTAGATATTATTAGCATTTCTAGCAACCACTCATAGCAAATCAATAGTGTCAAGCACAATCATCATAACAAAATATAAACCCCTGCCTACAGCTTCAAAAAATTCATAGTTTCACACATTCTCCTCTGTAAATTCTATATTTCATAAACTATAATTTACACCAAACAATCATATTATGCTCTTCTTTAAGCAAATATTTCTCTCCATACGTGTACACTATTTGAAACTAAATCAAGTACCCTCAGTATCACTACAACAAATATTTACGGCTGAACAAGGTCAAGCACAAGAAATAACAAACTTGCTATAAGATAACTGAAGAAAGACACTAGTTCTCATTAAGCCACGTAAAAAACAAATGAGGTGCAGCCACACACACCCCAAAAAAAAAAGAAGAAGAAGCAAATTAGTCAAAATTTACACTAAAATCTCAGAATTGCTAAAACCATATTCACTTTCACAATAACTTGAAACTAATACATGGCACTAGGAGGATTGAAAAACACTTGAATATTTAGAAATCTGTCAGCAAAAGGATAATCAGAAATTATTTTCATGAACAGATGGGGTGTGGCAGTTCCCCCCAGTATATTGCTTTCACCTATTATAATCTAGCAACCGGACCTCTGCTCAAGCAAGTTTATACAAGAATAATTTCAAACAAACCACAAACTGAAATGTGGATGGCAGTTCATGTTAAACTCCAGTCAGAATAAGAAATCGACAATCATACCTTGATAATAAAGCAACTAGACAGGTTTGTAAGCCCTGCAAAACCATGAAATACAATGTTAAAACTAATTCCCAAGAAAAAAGAAAAGATATGAACAAATAGATCTAGTATGTTTATACACCAATTTCCTTAGACAATAATTTGCATGACAATAATGAAAGTATACATACTTGCGCAGTAATAATGAATATAAGGAACATGCATGTTTTGTGTGTGTATTTGATTAAGCACCTTTCTTATTCCATGCATGTAGAATGACTACAGAGTGGAAAGGAAAACCTCTCACCTCTACACCACCTATGCAGAAAAGAACCACCAAAAGCTCAACGAACCAGTATGACATAAGTTCATAAAGCATGACCAAGAAGCATGAAGCAACAAGAACAAAAAGCACAGCTGACGTTGTGTTAATGTCTACAACGCTACTAACACCTACGACCTTATCATCTGGAATTTCATCCACAGCATCCTACATGAAGAAAACAGAATTCAAAATCAGCAAGTATAAGCTGTAATGAGAATGCAGGCAAAAAAGTAGGAAGTTGAGCAACAGTTTGCAAATAAAAGCAAAAGATCACCTTCAATAGCTTCTCATGCTCAATAGCTGCTTCTCTGGCACTCCATGCAGACCAGTAAGACGCACATAAGATAGTAACAACTGCCATCAGCCACAAAAATACTTCGGCTATATCAACTAGCGGCCGCCGTGGAGAGTATAATTGCACAGAAACTGGCAACAAAGACAGCTTTAGGGTGAAAAGGAAGCATGTAGATAAAATTATGTTGGTCATAAAATATAAACCAGAAAAGTTTGTCATTTAAAGTTCCAAAGCCAAATGGATAATTAAGCAATATTATAAAAGATTCATGCGCCAGAAGAAGGTTTTTGCTTTGACTGCATGAATGACTGGAGTTACATTTGTCTTGCATTTATGCAGAATGTGGAAAATCTTACCTGATGAATTAGTTAATAGCATTTTTTCCAAGCTTGCACCAGCATCTTGTGGGAGCATAACAGCAGGTATTTGTATGTCAAGATCAGTTTCATCTGGCTCACAAACCATCTTATAAAGTTCTGCCAGAGAAAGAACAGACTTCAGGCCAAATGAATCAAAATGGAAAACAGTGACGATAAACTACATACAGTATCATGATTTATATTTTTGAAATGAGAGGTAATTAAAGTCAAATCTTATTCCAGGTCATGTGCAACATAGACTTTGGATTCATAGGTGAAGAACTTTGATCACTTGGAAGGCAAATAACCAAAGAGAGACCGGAAAATAGTAGGGGTTAAGACATAACAGAAGGGATTTGATCCCAAAACATCTCCAGATTAAACAACACGGAGGAAAAGCACTAATCTATCAGACTCCAAATAGTTGAGCCTAGTGATTATTTCAGTAAAATGAACGAGGTTAATAACAAAAAGATCAATTTTCAAAGATAGAGCAATAGAACTATTATTGGCATGTTGCATCTACTAAGAACTAAACTACTCAAACGCATGGATCAAATAATAACCACAAATATAGTGATTACCTTTTTGGTTATTTATTATAAGGACAGCAGAAGCACCAGCAGCTTCTGCATTGTTTGCTTTGACTGTGAACTTGCACTTTCCTCGATCAACCATGATGATATCCTTATCAAGCTAATAAATCGAAAACAGAACACTGCATTAGCAAACATCTATCACATATCCCTGAAAAGAACAAATCAAAACTGTTCAGAATATAGTCAAACAAGAAAAACCTTTTTCTTGGGTTTAGTACAACAATCTCGAGGATCTGAAAGAGTGAGGCGAGTTTGATGAGCATTTTTCTCCTTTGACACAATGGTAGTACCAAATCTAGCACCGACACCAACAAATTCAGCATCCTCTATTCCATTGACCCAAGTTTGAACTTTCACCTAACAAAAATATTCCCAAGATTGTACCAAAATAAGATGAGGCACCCCTAAATAAAGTACAATTAATATGCAAAATAAGCTTCATCAGAATCTAATCAATGCAACTTCCCAACAAACTTACCAAACCATGCTACGAAGCAATAATATCATATGCCTTCCATAAATATAGCTCATACAGTATGCACTTTTAATATTAATCTAAAAACCAAAAAGAGAACCGAGTCGGGAGAAATAGAGCAGGAGCTCAATTATGACCCAAAAAAAGAAAAAAACTTTCATCATAGTTTCTTAAATTGATTTTGAGCTTTCTAAGCTAAATAAATCAAAGGAGCTAATCACTTGATGTGCTACTCGACATTTTCACAAATTTCAGACAACCTAGTTAATTTGGGGAAAAGCAAAAAGAAAAAGAAAGATAAAAGAAAAGGCTTTCCATTTTTGAGGGATCACAAAACTATTTTCAAATCACCCAGAAATATTACAAGAAGAACAACACCACCAACAAAATAAAGACTTAAAATCACATTAAAATAGTCAACAAATATAATTTACTACGCCTCCAATACCATAAAAAAATAGATAAAATGAAAAAAAAAAGGACCAACCAACAGATAAAACAAGCTAGACCCAGTTGAGAAATCAGAAAAGAAAGAACTGGGTAGAAAAGAAAAGCAGCATTGAAGCTCTACCAAAACAAAATCGTTCTCGCAACCAGGCTTTTTGGGAGCTGAATCATCGTCATGCACAATGTCCCCAGCTGTCACAGTAGAGGGGTAATAGACCAACGAAATCACTGCTACAATATAGATTACCAAGCAAAGCTTCTCCAAATCCATGGATTCCCTCTTTTAAGTAGAAAATTCCTGTGCGCGTTCTCTCTCTGCAACACAATTCAGAGCAGAGAAGAGGAGCATGCCTCTTATCATATTTTCTCATTTTTGTTATATAGTCTGTATAAAAAAATAATAAATAATCAGTAACTGGATTTTTTTTATTATTTATTTTTAGAACAAGAACGGAAATGGAAATAATCATCAATTAAGCTACCCAATGCAGAAGTCCGCCTGAAACCACGTCGTTTCGAATCCTGCTTTAAAAATTAATTACTTTATTTAACAAATTTCTTTTTGTTGGAATCTTTGTTATAATAATCATTTATTAATTACTCCCTCCCTCTTATATATAGGTTCATTCTTTTTTTTTCCCATTTATCTTCAAATATAATCTTATTTTATTTTATTTAAAAGACCATTTATATATATATATATATATATATATATATATTTTTTTTTTTTTTTTTTTTTTTTCCAATTGTATATCATACAATCACTAATAGAGGGATTGTTAAAAAAAAAAAAACTAAATAAAAATATAGTTTTATTGTGTTAATAAATTTTTCATAATCTACATAAAAGTCAAATTAGACATATAAATGACAAAGGGAGTATAATATTATTTTCACGGTTGATGAAAACCGCGTAAAATTAAATTATTACTAAAAATATTTATTTAAATAACTTTTTTTTTTTTGTTTTTGCATTTGGAAATTTTTATAATTGAATTGTTAAATTCAAAATTTTTCAATATCTATTTTACATGTCAAATGTTACTTTCAAATTAATTATCTTAAATATGGTTTTTTTTTTTTTTTTTTGCATAGTTTCATTTAAAATATATCAATTGTGATTTGTTTATTATAGCACTGTCTTTACGTTGAAGCAACCAATTATAGAAAATAATATTGCGATTGGAACATTACAATAGTCAAGATTCTAATATTAACTTATTTCAAACTTGAAAAGAAATTTATTGAATTTTGAAAGAACAATAATCAATATTTTGAAATCATTATGGACTTAAATGTGAGCTTGTTCATAATAAAATATTTGACCATTTATTCAGAATGACATAAGCATTATAATTTATTTATAAATAATCAAGTTTTATTTTTATTAACTTATAGAATTACCATCATCATTGAATTAATAAAATATTAAAAAAAGAAATAGACTTAGTCTCTTAAAAAAAATTTAAAATATGAGTATGAAATTCAATTTGGTACTATGGTAAATAACCTCCAATGTGGTGATGATCTCTCTGTTTTGTTATATTTTATTATTTATTTTTTAATTTACACAAATACAAATAAAATATTTATAATTTGAATATTTATATATAGTGGGGTGCTTGAAAGGGTGAACTTGTAAATTGACAAGTCTTAGGTGCTTGGATTGGACAAGAAATGCATTAGACGCGCATACTGTTGTTTGGTGTTCGACCAAAGCATGTGGTCATTGCCTCAACGTGAAATGACTCATTTACCCCTAAGGAAATTTTGGGATAAGAAACTTGATAAAGCCAATTACATAGGTTTATAATGGGGGCAAGATTGGAAAATTAAGTTAAATGGATCTATAAAATTGTAAAAAAAGTAAGGAACCCATTATTTAGTGATTGTGGAAGGAAACAAGATGTGTCCCAATACAAAGCTTAAGAATAGACAATTAACTGTTTTCATGAAATCTTGAACCCAACAGAATTTTGCCAGCAAAATGAATTTTCAGTTCTTGAAATGAATGAACAGATTTTAAAGGCTGTGGTGAAGGCTGAAACACATAATGCATTCTTTATTAATAAAGATTAGATATTTTGGTTAGTGGAGAGGAAAAAAAGAACTGCAGATTTTCCAACTTGAAAAGAACAACAGCTATGAATTATGATTCTCTTCAAAAGTCGTATGAACTTTCAAAATTATCAGGTAATAATCAAATCCAAAATACAAAGGCATAAATATATTCCCACTAAGCAGCTGAATAGGAAAAAAAAAAACAAAAACAGTGAATAGGAAAGATCTATAATGAATTACATTGGAAGTATTATCAAAGGAAAAAAAATATTGAGGGAAAAAAGAAAAAAGAAAAAAAAAATCTCTCAAGTATGTTTTGATTTATGCTTAACAAGATGTTAAAAGAAAATACCTGAACAAGGAGAGGCAAAATAGCAGATGTTTGAAACTTGATGGACCAAAAACAAAAAAAATATAAAAAAAAATGAGATGTCCGAGCTGATTGAATGAGCATTTCCTCTCTAACCCCATGCCATAAGGCACACATTAATCTCCTTCAATAGCATAGATAAAAACAAACTTCACTGCCTTTTTTGAGGTCGTATAATTTTTTTTGTTTTTTTGAGGAATCATATAACAATGTTCTCTGATGTCCTGAAGCAAAGGATTGTTGAAAGTTCCCAACTTTACCTCTTTCAACAATTGAAAAAGAAAAATTTATAAAGAAGATCTCGAATCCATGGTTTCTGAAGGCATGCTAGACATTTTCAACAGTTGAACCTATTTGGGAATCGATAACCATCTTCAAACGTCATTAGTCTGCCATCAACTCTATAATTTGGAAGGCCATGGAAGTTGTTGGCAATGTAAGGTTCTGGTAAAGAGTAGCCTCCACCAGAAAACCTTATGGCTCCTCCATTCATTGTCAAACCAAGTGTGTTGTTATTCTCTCGCGGTAGATTTTCCATGTCAAATTGATTTGGCATGCTAAAACCCCCACTCACAGTCTGGAGAGGAACTGTGAATCCATCTCCAAGAATTGAAGTTGTAGTACTGTTCTGGTTGAAGAAACTGATATCTCTAGAGCTAAGTTTAGCGTAGTTTCTACTTCTTTCTTCTGCAGGCTGCATGCCTTGAAAGTATCCAAGATGACTACTCGAACCAAACATCATATTTGATCTTTCTGAACTAATGGCTGGCTGATTCTGAGCAGTTCTTTGCTGAAGATAGCTAAATGAAGAAGTATCAGGCCTGTGAATTGGAAAATGGGTTTTTGTTAGGACACTTGGTAATGTTAAGTACATTGATGAAGCTGCCTGACTGAAGGAATCACATGTAAAAGTTGGCTCTAAAGATAATCCTGACCTTTCTCCCTTGTCCTTCTCAGCTGAAGTTATGGATCCAATAGTTCGGCTGTAATTAACTTGATAATCGGGTAGTTGAAAGTGATTACTAGAATTAGCAGTTTTTTTGCCTTTTGCAGACTTCAATGAAGATCCACTATTGCCATTTTGAGCTCTTATGGCCAAAACAATGCTCTTCTGTTGCTGCATATTCTGGTCTGTGACACTGGACTTGGAATTTGACTTGTCAGCCAATGCCAATCTCTCTTTTCCATTCTCTTCAGTTGGTTCCACAAGCACAATAGCTCGGCTATAGTCAATCTGATCTTCAAGAATTGGAGAATAAGTATCAGAATCAACTGATTTCTTGCTTTTACTACACCTCTTAGGAGGTCTGCCATTACAAGTCCGAGCTCTTGTTGAGGATCTGACCTTATTCCGATTCTGCAGTTGAACATTTTCCTGAGAGTTCTTTTGAGGTACTCCAATGTTCTCCTCCAAGTTGATTAGGTATTGCATATGCACATTCTCCTTAAACTTGCTTTGGTTATGCGCTTGACCATACTCCGCAAGTTTGTTTTGAGGTTGGACTTGGATGTTCTTCCCAAAGAGGTTTTGGTACTGAACTTCTGCATTCTCTTCAGAATTGTTCTGGTACTGAGATTGGACTTTTTCTCCTTCAAAGATGACTTCTTTCCTTTCTGACTCAGAATCTTTCTCCTCTGCCACCAGTTTCTGCATTTCTTCCCTCATCCATGATAACAAATTTTTTCTGGTAACTTTAAGTTCTTCTAACAAAGAATGCATATAACTTTTGAGATCATTCAAGGCAGCATTTTCACTAGCATTATTAGTTTTACCCTTCCGAGAGATTTCTTTGCGACTACGAGATCCCCTCTTTGTAGATAAATTTTCCTTTTTATTTTGTCCTCTTTTCCCTTTTCTAGCTGTTCCATGTTCATTTTTACCTGAAACGCCAGGATCATTCTTGCCTTTCTTCCCAAATCTGCTAACCTCACTGGTTTCACCGTTATCAATGGGAACCAAGGCCAGTTTGTGCTTCTTACAAGCTGGCTCACCACCTAAACTGTATTTAGAATCATTGCTTGAAGAATCAAAGTCACTGTGCCTCCTTCTATACTCCCACCGCTGCTGGAATTTCAGTTCATCTCCCATTTTAGATATGGCAGACAACAGAAAATACAAATAATTAACCTTGCCTGTAAAGAACATAGATATTCACTTCAGTGGTTTCTTGAAGTTCAAAAGGTACGAACATGGATTCATCTTATTTCAAGAATAAAATTTTATGGCAACTTCATCCATCATTCTCATTTCACTTCTCACAGCAAAGGCCAATCAAGTATAAGGTAGCAACAAAATCAGCTATGGAATAGTAAGCTCTAAATTGCTTTGGCTTCATGGACTATTCACAAGTTAAAATTTGTAGCTTGTGTTTCTATTAAGAACTAAAAACGTTTTTTTTAATAAATATGAGCCCAAAAAGCCACAAGAAATTCAAAATCAAAGATGCAATATGGTTCTGCGAGAATAAGTAGCTCTTCTTAAAATTCAGACCCCATTTCTGTAAACTCCCACCAAACAAACAATCAATCCTGAACATCCAAAGCTTTCCAATGGGATTAGAACACCAAATAAATTGGACAAGCTTTCATAATAAAAACTGCTTTTGACATAATATTAAACTAAACACTAAAAAAAAGAGAATTTTTCAATCACTGGTTCAAATAAAAAAAAAAAAAAAACATCCTTAGTACCAAAGTAATTGGAAAAAGTACTTCTATTTTCTGAAGTTATAAACATCTTGCATGGTAATCTCATAAGGCCAGAAACATAACCATAAGAGCTCAAAGGGGATATCAAACGGTCCAAAATTCACATACGTACTGTGCATAAATTCTAAAGACAAGAACTTTTCAGAGTCATCAACTCTCTTTTGATATTATACCAAAAAGAAGGGGAAAAATAAAACAACCCAGAAAAATGATCAGCTAAACCACAACAAGGATTAACCAATGAAGAAAAGAACAAAAAGAACAATCAAAACAACACCTTTCAATCATCAAATAAATGGGTTTTTCTTTCTTCCTTCCTTTCTTACATTTTTTTTTTTTTTCTCTTGAAGATGGATGGAAATAAACTCACCAGGTTTGAGTAGACGAAGAAACTCTTGTTCAACCCAAGAGGACGTTTCCTTTTCCCATCAAAAACCAACCCCCAAGCGCATCTCTTTGCTGGGAGCTGTTTTCCTCTCAGGCATTTATGTCTTCAATTTCTCTCTCTAAAAGGAAATAAAAGATACGTTCTTGCCTGTCTATATAACGAGTCAATCTGTGCAGACTGCAGAGAGAGTGTGTATCTATGTTTTTTCTTTTAACTTTTTGCTGTTTATGGAAATGAGTCAGTAAGTTGGCATAAAAGTGGCAGAGAGAGTTATGGGTCCTTTTGTTAACATTGGCCTATTAGCTTGTGTCCGGTGGTGGATAAATGCAAAGGATTAATAATTAGAGCATTTAATTTTTCACCAAAGAACGTTTTTTTAGAGAATTACAAAGATTTCAATCTCTTAATTTGGCAAACCCAATTGTGCTTATCACAAGTAACAGCTGTAATGATTAATGGGTTGCATATAAATTAATCTATACTTAGAATATTCTCACATATTTTTGTTAAATTATTGATTGTTTATAAATGGCTCCAGATATAGTTCCATGCTGGGATGAGATTATGAAATAGCCATATGGTATAGACCAGCTTAAGAAATGTTCAGTCAGATATGTTTCTATGGATGGCATGTTAAATCAGAAATGGCAAATTGCTATCATCAAATTCAAAACCTATAATTTTGTTTCTCTTTATAAGGCACCTGGTTTGGAAACCCAACTAAGAATAGAGAATCACTAAATGCATTTACAGTATTAACTTTAGAATATAAGCTGTGAGAAATGAAAGCATATTCTTTTCACGGCAGAACAAAAACGACAAATTTCTTGCATTGCAAAACAAAAATCTTCCTCTTCTAAGAACTTTTCAGTTAACTTGGAATCATTCTTTAATAGATAAAGAAGGTTATTAAACCTAAGAATTATGGATATTCTGACACTTAATCTCCTAATTATAGTAGAAATTTTATTTTTAATACGCGTGACCCGAAAAATAAAAATATGAACTTTCGTTTAAAGAAAAAAAAAAGGTTCTTCGTACATGTAATAGTTTAGAAAGAACATGACTTAAAAAGCCAACTCCAATGATTTTGGGATTGAACTTTAATAGAACCCTGTTTTTGGATTGCTCTGTCAAATACAATAAGGTAATAGTCATGCACTGCACCATATTGATGCCTAGAAATTCACTAAATACTATATACAACCTGATTTGCCTAACAGGAACAGAATAGAGCAGGTTCTACATCAGCGGAGTTACAATCCGCTATGCATGTCGATACAGAAGTACAAAATTGGAGGGTTGATTCCTTCAGAGGATCATATTTTCACATTCCTTTTGCTAACACCACCACAATTTTACATCGCATAAACTTCCAGAAACCTGCAGGGAGAAATGATTAAAGAAAAAGGTCATCTTTCAGAAATTTTTAATGCATTTAAACGATTGTGGAGGTCTTAACTTCAACCAATTTTAAAAAAAAAAAAAAAAAAAAAAAATCTCCATCAATTGCCTTGAAGTATATGTATAATAGTGCCTTCATCAGAGCCACGAGGTCCTCAAGACTCTTCTTTGACGTGAACTAAACATTCTGCTTTTATGTTCGAAGTAGAATTCATAACCTTTCAGTGTCATTGGATTACCACTCAACATCTTAGATTACTAACTTGTAACTGAAAATCAATGGCTTTCTGGTAACCTGCAACAACAGTTGCAAAAGAAGGAAGTATTAATGATGTCGTGTCAATCAAGGTTGGACATGTCAATGCTAGCTTAGCATAAACTAAAAGTTCTAAGACATTAAACCCTTCATTATTAATAGAATGAAGAACAGATCCTTCATTGTCAAAAAATAAAAAATAAAAAAAAGAAGACCATGATGCAGTTCGTTATGCAATTCAAAGAACAGCGAATTAACTTACCGCCATGGAAATTCACTTGTGTCTATCCCAGCTTGATGAAGCTCATCAACATACTGCAAAGCTTCCCTGCACTCCTCACGATCATCGAAGAACTCTCTTTTGTCACCTTCAATTTGATATGTCTCATGGCCTTTACCAGCAACCACCTGCAATACAAGAATAATTTCAGAAAGACAAAAACTCCTTGAAAGAAATGTGAGAATAAGCAAGCCTGGTGAAAACATTACCCTTTCAAAGTCCACCCATCCCCGTAAAAGAGAAAATAAAAAAAAAGTTTCAGAAAGAACTTAAGTTACAGCACCAAGATATAATAGGAAAATTATGCAGGACTTAGATTAACAATGAGGTAATAGAAGACATAAAAAAAACATGTCATTTTGACAGCTATTTCCAAATTACTGTTCAACTACTCATCGCATCTTATATTGAATCAAATTAACTTAACTTTTCAGAACAATTTGCTTTAAGAATTTATGGTTTCTTTTATGATCTAAAAGGCAAGGAGGAAAATACTTATAATTTTATTCATTACATCACATTTTTTCAGCTTGTCTGTTTCAGGTAGAGAGCCAATGAGAGATGGTTGTTGTAAAACAACACTGGAATATAGTAAATTGAGTTTTCTGAGCAATCTTCGAACACTATTGTGCTCCTAACAAAGAGTAGAAACATGGGTTTAAATACTTACAACCATATCACCTTCTTCCCCCATGGCAACAGCACAACGTACAGCCACTCGTCTAATATCATGTAGAAAAAGACGATGACCATTAGGAAGAGGTGGATAGTAATCATTCTCCCCATATTTCAAATAATCCTGCATTGTCCATCCCACACCAGCCAACATGTCATCCAAGATGTCCACTGATCAAAGATAAAAAGATAAAAGAATTAGTAATATGCTTTGCAACAATGACATTTTAGTTATGCAATATGGTCTAAAACACCTACATGGATCTTCAGTTTTTGGATTGTCAGACGTCAGAATTGTCACCTCACTTTTTTCTGTTGCAATTTTTGTCATCATTGGTCTCTTGCCTCTTTCGCCCTCACCCACACATCCAATAACTTCATAGAAAGCATGAAGTTGGTTAGAAGTGATTGGATTTTGTTAAGAATTTTATCTATCCCCCATAAATTCACACCGATAAACTTGTTAAAACAAATGGCAATTTTCTCTAGGAACAACTCCCATCTTTTCTAAATCGATCATAGAATTAACAATGTAGTAAAACTAAAATCAAGGATGAATTCAATAAATAGACAGATACACATGTCCAAACCTTTTTGAATGTCAATAACATTTTGATTTTTTGAGATAGATTAACTCAATAGTTCAACTAATAAATGATTTACTTAAAATAGAATTCCTCGGGAGGAATTTTCAAAATTCAGTAACTTCTAACAAAGAGCAATAACGATGATAGGCAAAAACTTATCTCAAGATATTATCATGACAGGACTGCAAATGCCAATACCACTGTTTCAACAAAAGGAACCATCTTTCTAACTAATTAAATTTGTGACCATATATGACATTCAACCAAGTGATCATTGCTTTCTTTCAGCAACGATCCAAGATTCTGCAAGGGGGCAAAAACTAATTTGGCCTGTTTAAACAGAAAAGCAAAACTGCATTTATGTTGGACTTAGTGGGAGTGTAACAAATTGCCCAAAGAAAAAATTGTTAAAGCTAGTGGCAAGGCTTAGAAGTATACCGGTTATAATCCTCCTAGGCCTGAGCTCTCTTACAGAATCAAGCAGCCTAGATAGGGCTTCAGGAGTATGAGCAGAGTCCACTATCACACCAAATGCCTGCTCCTCATCTATTAACTCACACCTACCAGGAACTGCATCAATCTCTTCAATCCCTCTGACTATGTCCTCCAATGGTGCCCCAACTGCAATCCCAACAGCAACAGCAGCTAGAATATTATAGATATTATGCCTCCCAAGCAATCCAGATGAAATCTCTAATATACCATGGGGTGTATTAACCAAAACCTGTGTCTCAAAAAGGGACAGTTCAAACTTCAAGGGATGAACATCTGCACTTTTATTGTCCATAGCAAAGGTCACAACAGGCACATCTGGATTCCCCTGTGCAATAAAAAAAGAAGCATTGGGGTCCTCAATGTTAACAATTTTCCTGTGCCTTTCTGGATCAACCATCCTAGCAAACAACTCAGCTTTGGCATCCCTATATTCCTCCTCAGTCCCTTGAAAATCCAGGTGATCCACTCTTAAATTGGTAAAAACTGAAATATCAAAATCAACCTCATTGCAACTCCCAGAAGCTGGTCCTTGGGAAGACACCTCCATAACAACAGCTTCAGTCCCATTATGTACCATCTTAGCCATCAAATTCTGAACTAAAACCGCATCCGGCGCAGTATTAGGTGATTCCAACTTATTATCGCCATGTATATAATACGCAACTGTACTTAACATCCCAGTCCTCAACCCCATTGCCTCATACATCCCTTTAATCAAATATGCTGCAGTAGTTTTGCCATCTGTTCCAGTTATCCCAATCACAGCCATGTTTTTTGACGGGTACTTATAAAACGCTGCAGCCAACGCAGGCAAAACAGCATTAGTATCCTCCACAATTACCAAACCTTTACACCCCAAAGTCTCCTCTATATCAATCTCTTTACTGGCCACAACAGCAACCGCTCCTCTCTTGTCTGCCTCACTCAAATACAAATGTCCATCTGTTTTCCTCCCGACACAACACACAAACAAATCACCAGCATTTACCATTCTGGAATCGTGTTGAATCCCAGTAATCTCCACCTCCAAGTCCCCAGCAACTGAAACAGGCACCACTTTACTCTCATCTAAAAGCTCAGCCAAACTCATTTTAAACTTTGGTTCAACAATGTTGGCCTTCCCTTTCCCATAACTATCAAAATCCAAATCAAAAGAAGGATCCAAAGATAACCCATTGTCAACTTTTTTGCCCTTTGGACCAATACCCGCATCAAATCTACTAATATCATCATCCTCATCAGGCTCAGCATCCACAACCCTAAGCCCTTGCAACTCATTAATCTCATCTAAATCAACTACTTCTTCAGGCTCTAACTCCTCAATTCCCTCAAGAACATTTCCATCAGCTTTATTTGTTGTTGATTTTATAAGTCCTTGCTTAATAAACTCATCTCTTTTCAATGCAATTGCCTTATCAATCTCACCAAACAAATCATCCTGACTTGCTAAATTAGAACTTACAGATGGGTCCTCAGTTTCAGTAATGGCGTTGAGAAAAGTTGACTGATTTTTTTTAAAGTCCTCTTCTTGGATTTTCCTTGCACGGGAAGCTTGGATTTTGATTTGTTCAAACTTTGATACTCCATGAGAAGAATCTTCCGGGGCCTCGGGCGGGTCGTTATCGGCTGGGTTCGGATAAAATTTGCCGTCCCGACCGATGGCGAGTGGCGGGTGTAAGTAACGGAGTGAGCTAAATTGGAGCTTTAGGAAAGAAGGGATGGGTTTTAGAGTGAAGATTTTTGGAGAAAGAAAGTTAGGGTTCGAAGAGAGAGAATGTAATTGTGAAGTGAAAGTGAAAGCCATTGATGAGATGGATTGATGGAAAGAATTGCAGAAACTGGAAATGAGGGTTTTAGCATTATTTTTAAAAGAAAGGAGATAAGGCCAAGGGGTTTTTGTAGTTCAAGGTGAAACAGTGCGTTTAAAGTTTGAGGCACCCTCTATCTTTTAGAAAAGACCTTGTACGACAGGTCGTCTAAACTAAGGATATATAGGATGAAGGCGTCTGGGAAGTAAATTTGAGGCCCATTCATAGACACTCGAAAAGTAGTAAAACTGATTGTAAAAGATGGACCATTAAGCCCAAATTGTTTATTACATTTTTTTTTTTTTTTGGGTAACGTAATAATTATATTAATAAGATGTGGCAGATTTGGTATTTAGGGGCATGCCCGAAAAAATTATATAATAATATAGTAATATATTTTATAAATTTCATAAATTTTTCATATAGTGAAAAAGTATAAAATTGTAAATTTTAATTTCTTAACAGAACAAAATCAAAATAAATTTATGAATGAAAAAAAAAAAAAAGGTTAAATTAATATAACCCATCTTGACTCATTTTATTACCATTTTGATAAGTTCCACGTGTATAAATTATCATCACAATCAAGCTTATGGCATATACCACAAACAAAGAAATGAAGTGTTGAATATATTAGATTCAAAATCAAATTAATGAATATTTGGACCGACGAATTTGTTCGTTATCACAATCATTACCATCGCGGTTAGAATATCAACTCTTTATTATAATGATTTTAGGATGAGTTTGAGAATGACATTGATTGGTCAATTTATAGAAATTTTAACATTGCTTTTTGTATAAATAAATATAAAATTAGCTCGAAAAAAAAAATTAAATATAATTTTTTATCGAAATTTTATTCTTTCATAAATGATTTTTTTCAGCAATTTTATAGAGATCAACTAAATTATACTTTTATCAGTTCAATTAGTTTTTTTTTTTTTATGGACCGTTAAACGGATATTGACTTGTACATCTTGAGTATATAACAATCGAGTAAATATAATACTAATAACAAACTCATAGATTTTATAGGAAAAAGTGGTTAGGGCATGTGGTCCTTGTTGTTAGGCCTAATCCAACGGAATATTATAAGTCCAACCGTTCCATCACGATACGGACCGCCAAGCCTCACCTAAATTGTCAAGAATTTGGTGCGTACAACGGGAAAATGCCTCTGGAGTAGACCATTATTTTATTTTATTTTATTTTCTATTTTCTCTCTTTTCTTTAAAAAAAAAAAATATTGATGTGAACTCATATTTTATTGATACATGTTGATTTCAATAAATAATCCTAATTATAATGATTTTATATTCATAATTTTCTGAATTAGTGTTTGAATTGAAAAATAATTATTATATTGTATATTAAATACATTTGTCTCTGAAATATCCATTAATATTTTATTATTTGCAGTGAAATGTAGTTGTGCATTGTTGTACAAGACAACTAGACAAGTATATATTATAAATATCATTGATATTAAACTATAAAATACCATTAATTTATATAATTTATTTGTCAAAAAAAAAAAAAAGTTACTTGGATTTTACACAATATATAATTTTGATTTTTATATTATATACATTAATAAAATAATTTTAAAGGAAAAATCTTTAATTTTTTTATCCGTATCTGTGATTTATTTTATTTCAACTAAATTAAATTATCAAAGGTGGTGTTTGAAAATAAATTATAAATTATTTTTCATTAGGGATGAAAAATTATTTCTTTCAAATTGGTACATAAATGATAAGTTTAATAATATTATATAATTAAAATATGATATAATCATATAATTAATATATCATGTAACATTTTTTGAGCATGTGCAATTTGAGGAGGGAGAACTGAGAGCTGTGGGTCATAGAAATTGACCAAGATTGATGATTTGTACAATGCCTACATCTACCACTTGCAATAATTTATGGTATGGGCTTCAATATCAATTAATTAATAAATTAATTAAAAATATTAAATCCTCATTCCTCAACAAAATAGGAAACAAAATGATTTAATGTTGATTTCAAGAATTATGAAATGTGAAAGTTATGTTAATTCTTTTTTAGAAAATAATTTTTCTTTAACAAATATTTTATAAGAAAAATATTTTTTTAAGTATTTTTTAAATGTTTTTCAACTAACTTATTTTATTTTTTAATTTATTAAATTAGTTAAAAAACAGTGGGATTTACAATTTCTATAACTATAGAAATCAATTATTTTATAAAATTATTTTAAGTATAAAACAATATATAAAAATAATAAATCGTGATAGTTGTACGTCGTGGTGATAATAGTTGGTGACCAATCGTAATTAGTAAGTAATTAATAATGATAATAAAGAAAGAACAATTATAATGTTGTAATAAGTGTATCAATACCTACAAAATGTTTTAATATATATATATATATATATATATATATCCAATTTCAAGGTTTACTGTAGGTGACTGAATTTAGGTATAACAATCGCAATCACAGTAAAAAATTCAAAAATCAAAAGATTGAAAGGTGGAGAATAAATCTAATCCATATTTCAAAAAATTAAAAAAAAAAAATTTTCAAAAACAAAACGACATAGCTGCGGGTTTTAATCCCTGACATAAGACTGACAAGTTAGCAACCAGCAAGACAACAACGTCTCTACAGAAATCCCAACAAACGCCCTTTCCTATGAAAACAGTAATACACAAAAACGCTTCTAACTCATGCATAAAACGACACCCATTTTACCCTTTTTAAAAACTCACTAACATATGCAGAGTCTGTTAAAATCAATGGCAGAGAAAGGAGGAGGGAAATGGGAAAGCAAAGACAAATTTTTTGCTTCATTTGAAAGATTTCCCTTGTTGTCACGTATCTGCTATTTTCCAGTCAATATATCATTAATACCTCTATTTTCCTTTTCTTGGCTTTCCAGTTTCTTTCTCTCACTTTCAGGTCTTTCTCCAATCTTTATTGGTGTTTAATGGCAAGAATTTAAAGCAGAGAAAGTGTTAACTTAATTTATCAAAAGAAAACCAGAAATGAAATAATATAGTATTGTTTTCTTTTTAGTAGATGAAGGGACATTGGTTACTATTCTCATTGGCCATTTAAGGTCTTCCATTTAACAAAAGTTTCAGTCTTGGTTCAGGTACTTAATTATCTCTTTCTTTCTTCTTGTTTCTGTTCATCATAAGGATTGTCTATTTGTTTGTTTGTCTGTTTTTCTTTCTTTGTTTCTTTCTGTTTTTAAATCTACTGAAAATCAAGAAATGGTTGTGATTATTTTTGTTTAAATTATTGGTTGTGATACTAGTTAAAGAAGACATTAAAGAAGTGGTCAAGCGTAGCTTTTATAAAGTTCGTTCTTGCTTTGGATTTATTTTCTAGTTTAATGTGCAGTGCTTTCCCAAAAAGAGAAAGGTTATTTCCTTGAAGGCCAAAAAGAGAAGGCTTCTTTCTTGAATTCCCTCTCATTCTTTATTGAATTTGCGCGAAAATATTGTGTAGAAGCTTCAAACATGAGTTTAAACAGAATTATCCAACTGGGTAAGAATATGCATTTGAGGATAGTCCTAAGAGAAATTTTTTCAAAATATTGTTGTTTTTGAAGGGGGAGCTGTTTAATTTTTGGTTTCTGTATCTTACAAATGTATTTGCAATCACTCTCAGGGAAGATGCTGCTCCTTTGCTGAGATTTAAAGTGATGCACATTTTGGGGTGTGTAAATCAGTTACTGATATGCCATGGATAGGAGATCACCAAATAGCAATATGTTGAAGACCTCTTTGTCTAAGAACTCTGTGCCAAGGAGTCCTATGCCAAAAAGCCCTTTGCCTAGGAGTCCTGTTCCCAAGAGTCCTGAGTTCTATGAGAAATACAAGTCAAGATGCGCTTATAGTTTAATGAGTTTCTTTCATTTTCGGCAACGTCGTTCAAAGAAGCTTATTTCTGATACTGATAAGAGATGCTTAAAGAGACATGCTCTTGGTAAGGATTATTTGATTTTTTTGTTGTTTTAGGATGAATAATATTATCATGCAAGAATCTGTTGTGCTGATTCTAGTTAGCTGTTTCTTTTTCCTTTTTTTTATTTTGTTTAGATAAGAATCCATGAACGTCAAGAAAATTAGCAATATAATCATTTTTCTGATGGCACAACCACTGAAATTAAGTTTTGCAATTATTAGAATAATGGATTAGTAGGTTGTTTTGATTTTTAAAGTAGATATTTGGTTTCCACACCACCTTGATAACATTATTGTTACCCAATTAAGGTGATCTTCTTTTATTCATTGTTTTTGGGTCTTCTAAGATAGACATGAGCCAAAGGTAGACATCTATCTATTTTTGGCCCTACAGCTATAATCTCAAAACAAATCTGAATGTGCTTTTCGTTTCTCATGAACAGGTGATGAATACATTAAGAATAAGCTTGATTATCGCAATAATGTAAGTATAGATAACCCAACATTATCATTAAATTTAGTTTATTATTCTTTTTAGTGCTGGTAATCAATGGAAGGATGCCTGCTAGCTAGTCCATTTCTTTTCATGCGATATACATAATTTTTTCGTTAGTATCAATTTGCTGATAATAAAAATAGTTCCAGGATGGAGCAAACAAGAAGTCTGCAATGGTGGATTCTGGTTATGGAAGAGTAAAGAAAATCACAGGAGAAGATGTGTCCATTGAGCAGGAGATCAAGAAGAAGATTACAACTGCTAAAGTGGAAAATGTACAATCTGATTCTGAACTTGTTGATGACCGATCAAGGAACCATAGAAAAGCACCTAAGTCCCAGAGATCTCGCCGTTTACCTATTTATGGATGTTATGATGTATCAACTGTGGATCATGGGGAAATTCCTCATCAAAATTTGGCTGGCAGCGACAGATCTTCAAAGTCAATAGACTCTGTTGTGTCTGCAGAGGTGCAAGTGCATACTAATGAAAATTGTATGCATCATGAACGGCCTAATGAGATCAATCTTCAAGTTAACATGAACGAGGCAACTGAAGCATTTATAAACCAGAAGTTGATTGATGGAAAACATCTTATTGCTGATGGGGCAAGTCATCAGTCTAAGAACTTCTTGGACGCATTGAAGATATTGAATTCCAACAAGGATTTATTCATAAAACTCCTACAAGACCCCAATTCTCTGTTGGTGAAACACATTGAAGACTTGAGAGATTCTCAGACAAAAAAGCTCCAGAATAAATCCTTTGCCAGAGGCGGATTATCAGAATGTCAGACAAGGAATACAAGAAAATGTAACCTGTTGATGGAGACAGGTGATTTTCAGCCCTTGGAGAAAATAGTAGTTTTTAGGCCTAGTTCGAAAAGCTTGCAAAACCATGCAGATAGAACCAGTAATGACTCTCCACAAATTCATTATAGCTTAAGGAGTGTACATCAAAGTGTAAAGCCTATCCGTTTTCCCTTCAAACAAATGAAAAGAACGTTGATGCATGCTATAGGTGTAAGCAGAAAAGAGCAGCAGTTGTTGACTGATAATCTACTGCATGACAAGTCTGTCCATGGCTTCGAGGGTGGACAATGTAGCAAAGAAGCAGTCGCGGGCAGTATTAAAGGACTCTCGCCCAATGAAGCCTCTTCAGATTTTGAAAGAATGACCAAATCTTCCATGGATGTCAATAGAAAAGACCAGAGGGACAAGTTGGGCCAGTTTGATTCGGTTGTTAGAGATGAAGTTGCTTCAGCCAGTGAAAGTAGTCATGAAAATTCACATTTGTCAACCATCAGGCATCCCAAGAGAAATGAACATTTTGTAAATATTGAGACAGAATTCAAAAATGAAAATGCGAATTTACCCAAAAAGCAGAAAGTAAAATCCTATGATGTGATAAGCTCTCTTCTTGAATATGACCTCTTTCCTGAGGTTTCCAGAAGGACAAGGAAGCCCGAAGTTGTTTCCCAACAGATGAGATTTTCTTCCTATTACAGTCGCCATACAGTGAATGAGGACAATTGGAGGAGTCAGGAAGAAAAGGAAAATAGTTGCTCAAGTCCAGTGAGGCAGAATGTAGAGGCTGTTTGCGGGACACAGATGCAAAAGCATGAAATGAGGCGAAAAATCTCAAGCAACCCTTTTCCTGATGACAAAGAGCAGCAAAGCATTTCTTCTCTTAATAATGATATGAGCCATATAGGTAAACTTTTGTTATTTATATAATCTTGATGGTGCTTGTATTCTGTTCTGTAAAAGCAGTTCATAATTCTTATATAAGCTCTATTGAATATTGTAGAAAAAACGTGTGGTGAAAAATCAGAAGAAATTGCTCCTTCTGAACTGCCTTCCGATCCAGACAGTTCACTTAATAATTGTGTCAATCAGAGCATCAAGACAGTGGATGGTTGTGAGGAAAATGGATCTTTGAATTTTTCAAGAGAGGTAAATTTCATAATTCCTCAAGTTTTTTTAACCGTTAGTTCTTTGATGTATCCTTTCAGATTGTATCCTAACACCAACTTTTCCATCTCAGGATTCACCTGTGAAGAATCAGACATCAACATCTTCAATAGATGATTATTCATCTAGCCCTCTAAACAATCAAAGATTTGGAGCATTTGATATGATCAAACAAAACACAGAACAAACAAGTCCAGTGTCAGTGCTTGATAAGCTTTTTGCAGAAGATGTCAACAGCCCTTCAAACACTAAATCTCATCCCGGTAAGCTCTTCTGTTTGGAAATTAAGCTTCACTTACTGTTATTCTTTTAACTTCACCAATGTGCTTACACAACTAAAATCATGCAGCTCTACCATTAGTACCACTTCTACAAATTGGTAGTGAAGAAGGCTATTTAGCTACTGCTCAAAAATCCCCTTTGAGTCTGAATTCAAACATTTCAACAGAAGAGTACAAATCCATGTTGGAGTATGCAAGCACATTGTTGCAAACTTCTCGCCTCAGTTGGGATGAACTCACAAATAAATGCCATTTCTCAGACCAACTCCTTGACCAATCATTATTCAGTGAAATAAATGTGAGATCAAATGAATCCTGTGACAACAATAAACTCCTCTTCGATTATGTTAATGAAGTCCTCCTAGACGCATGCATGTGCTACTCAAAATGCTCCCCTTGGTTGCCATTCTTGAAACCAAGAATTCTATCAGCTACAATGACAGGAAATATAGTGAATGAAGTGATGGCATATTTTGATTGGAACCTTCTCTTGGCAGCACCTTTAAAAACATTAGAGCAAATTACTGAGAAGGACTTGATGAAATCAAGAACATGGATGAATAATCCAATTGATGCTGAAGAAGCTGTTGGTGAGATGGTAGATAGTCTAATGGAAGAATTGATAATAGATTTTGCAATTGACTAACCAAGCAGAAGCATTTTCTGCTATTTTGCATATAGTAAATGCTATTTTGAGGGGACTTTGCTGCTTTCTATTGTAAGCATCTGCTGTACTGATTTGTCTGGAGAATTTTTCAAGATTTATAGGATTTTGATTTTACACAAATGATAATAGTAATTTTCTTACTGCTCAAAATTTTGCTGTAATTTTTTTTATTTGCATTATAGATAAACATCTATTAAAAGGTTTATATATGTGTTGGTTTTTATTTTTTAGTGGTGCACTCGAAATTCTTGAAATTAAGTGAGACTACAAGGATGGGAAGCACTTTACCTGTCTATGAGCAAATTTTTTTTATATTTTAAATAAAATTTCAAGACATTGGAAAAAAAAAACATCTGTAATTGTTAAAATTTATTTTTAAATTAATTTTCAATATATACTAATTATAAAACAGTTAAATAACACTTCAAAAACTGCCTTATCTGAAAAAAAATGTACAATTTCAAACAGGCTATTCTTGCCGGGCCGAGTAGTGATTATTGGACCTTTTGGCCTTTCATCGTTTGGAGACTGACAAACCATTGGGCTAAATCCAACAAATTTTTAATGCCCGAAACCTAATCTGGATACCCGAATTTTGCCCAAAAAAAAAAAAAAAAAAAAACAAAAGTTTTAATTTTAAATGAATAAAAAATACTACTTACCCAAACCTAACGGTTACACCTAAATCCCACCACTTCCCGCCAAAACCCAAACCCCTAAAAACCCTAGTTTCCTACTTACCCCATACTTTAAACCCCTGCTTGTCCAATCCTCCCAGAATCCCTAGCCACCACCATAACCCCTAAAGCCTCCAAACATCCACCATCATGGACCCTAAAGCTGTGAAATCAGACCTGGTCCTCATCCTAGACTATGGCTCCCAATACACCCATCTTATTACTCGCCGTATTCGCTCTCTCAACATCTTCTCTCTCTGCATTTCTGGCACTTCCCCCCTTGATGCTATCACATCCCTTAATCCCAAAGTCATCATCCTCTCTGGAGGGCCTCACTCGGTCCATTCTCCCAACTCCCCCGCATTTCCCGCTGGGTTTGTGGAGTGGGCCCAGTCCAATGGATGCTTTGTCCTTGGCATTTGCTATGGGTTGCAGTTGATAGTGCAGAGGTTGGGAGGGGAGGTGAGAGTTGGGGAAAAGCAGGAGTATGGGAGGATGGAAATTGTGGTGGACAAGAATTCGGGTATTTTTGGGAATAAAAAAGTTGGGGATAATCAGGTAGTTTGGATGAGCCATGGAGACGAGGCTGCGCAGTTGCCTGAGGGGTTTGAAGTGGTGGCCAGGAGCCAACAGGGGGCGGTTGCAGCTGTGGAGAATAGGGAGAAGAAGTTTTATGGGCTGCAGTATCATCCTGAGGTAATTGCTTTTCATTGTTTTTTTTTTATTTATTTATTTTTATTTTTTATTTTTATTTTGGGAGTGATACAATCTTTGAAGTTATCGGAGGGAATTTTTATGACAGCATGTTAACATATGTTGGTGTTATAGCATAACCTGGAGTAAAGGGTTCGGACCTTCATTATTGTACTACACTTAGTTTGAGTGCTTGCTTCTTGTTTTCAGGTGACCGTATAATAATCTAGCTGTCTCATTCAGGACATGTCAAGAATAGACCACTTGAAACAGTTGAAACACAGGTTTTGTTGAGCTGAAAATATGTTGTAGGAGCTGTCACAGAGTTGCATGGGCTTGAGTAGGTATCGTGTTAGCCTCTTAGGAAGAAAGGTCTTAGAATGTAAAATATAGTCAAGTTAGTCCAACAGGAACTAGAAAGGGTTCAGATGCAATTCATTGGTAATTTTTATTGCAGGAAGCAATCTGCTAAGAAGTTTGTTGCAATGACTTTTGTGGTTCACTGTATGCTGAGAGCTTGACTTAAAAATTTCTTGCATTATTATGGATATACGATTATATGTCCTCAAAAATAGATGTTGAACTGATATCATTATACTTTGTCAGTGCCGGACTTGGTTGAAATATTGTGTCCTGAATGCAGGAAAAGGAAATTAATAACTCTACCGAAATTTGGTTTATATTAATATGTTGTATTCATGGGAGAACCTAACTTTGTGTTTAACATATATTTTCTTAAGAACATAAACATCAACAATATTGCATCTTTTGTAGGTGACTCATTCACCAGAGGGCATGGACACACTACGCTATTTCCTCTTTGATGTTTGTGGATTAAGTGCAGGTTGGAACATGGAAAGTGTGGTGGATGAAGAAATCAAGTTGATCAATGGCACAGTGGCTCCTGAAGATCATGTCATATGTGCATTATCAGGAGGTGTGGATTCCACAGTCGCTGCAACTCTTGTTCACAAGGCAATTGGAGATAGGCTTCATTGTATTTTTGTTGACAATGGTTTATTGAGGTGAGCAAATGAATGCATCTTTAACAAACTAGAAAATAGAAATATTGGTTTCTCCCACAGGAAATTTTTTGATTGTCTTCTTACTTCACGCAGGTACAAGGAGAGAGAACGTGTGATGGAAACTTTTGAGAGGGATCTGCACCTACCTGTTACTTGTGTTGATGCTTCAGAACAGTTCCTTAGCAAGCTAAAAGGTGTTGTAGATCCTGAGATGAAAAGGAAGATTATCGGAAGGGAATTTATTAGCATTTTTGATGCTTTTGCACATGATTTGGAGCAAAAGTTGGGAAAGAAACCTGGTTATCTGGTCCAAGGAACTTTGTATCCAGATGTGATTGAATCTTGCCCGCCTCCTGGGTCTGGAAGAAGCCACTCACACACAATTAAAAGCCATCATAATGTGGGAGGGCTTCCAAAGGACATGAAATTGAGGCTTATTGAACCACTTAAACTTCTTTTTAAGGATGAGGTATTGGTCTCTCTCTCATACATACAAACACAGCTGAAAATATTTTTTAATAGCTCCCTGTGACTTATTATACCTTTTTCGTTTCCATTTGTAAAGGTTCGTCAACTAGGAAGGATCTTGAATGTTCCTGAGGGATTTTTGAAGCGCCACCCGTTCCCTGGGCCTGGCCTTGCGGTACGAGTCCTGGGTGATGTAACTGAAGGAAATGCATTAGATATCCTTCGCCAGGTAAAGTGATGTTTGCTATGGAGCTAAGTCCCAGGGTGGGTTTTAAGTATTGGCCTTTAACAATCATAATGGCCAATGCATAATGGAATTATCAGTTTGATTCTGGTCATGTTGATACCCTTTTTCCAAGTCTGCTATATAATTGACCTGTAGCCCTGTAGTCAGTACAAGCATACAACCAAATATAGGCTGGTATACTAATGGCTTGAGTAATGACTGAAACAACAATTACTGTTCAGCTTAGCTGAGGAAATGAGAGACTGTGGAGGGACAGAGCGTTCTTGGAAGTTCCTGTTGTTCTTTTGTTTTCCCTCGTTTTAAGCTCTAAAATCTCATGGGAACTTTATTGTTTAAGTTTTTTACATGTTCATTTAACATAAAAACGCGTTTCCTTTTAATGTTTTATGTGGGCCATCTTGTTTGTCAACTTTTTATATGAACTTTTTGTAGAAGGGGAAATCTTTTCAAAATTAATTCCTTAAAATTTTTCACTTGAAGTCTTTTAACTTATGATTTATGTTGAATTATGAATTTTGAAAAATTTTTACCATTCTATGTATAAAAAAAGCTTATAATTGCAAGATTTATATTCTAATACTTTATACACATCAGTTGTAACTAAAACATTATTTATTCCTGTTACACTTGGGCTGCAAAGTGAATGGCCTAAACACAAATGAGATTAAAACATTGCTAAAATTTAATTGTCTATTTTTTCTTCCTTTTACTGTTTTTGAAAGTTATTTCATTTGATTTCCTTACAGGTTGATGAGATTTTCATCCAATCTATCAAGGATGCTGGGCTTTATGATTCAATTTGGCAAGCTTTTGCGGTGTTTTTGCCTGTAAGATCAGTTGGAGTTCAAGGTGATCAAAGAACGCATTCTCATGTTGTTGCTTTAAGAGCTGTTACAAGTCAAGATGGAATGACTGCTGATTGGTGAGTTCCATATATATGTTTTGCCATCTATACTACTTTGCTTTCTACAACCTTTTTCTTATATCAATATTTCAAATGGTCACTTTTGCTTTCGAGCTTAACATTGAAGGACAGTTGCTTTCTTTTTTATTTCTTAGGCATATGATTGGATTCCATGCTATTGAATATTAAAGAAATGCTCTGAAGAAGCATATTTCTCTGTCTCTATTGATTTTTCGCTTCATCTTCGGCACTAATTTTCTTGCATTTTTTATATATAAAAATATCTTTGAAGAAGCATATTTCTGTCTCTATTGATTTTTGGCATCTTTTTTGGCACTATTTTTCTTGCATTTTTTATACATGGAATTTCTTTTTCATCATTTTACATGCTTGTGATTTTTCCAGACTTCTGTAGTTATATATGATGATAGTTATTTCTTGGGTTCTGAATTGATTGTTTCAAATCATATACCTGTGGTAATTGCAAAACCATAGGGCTGGAGTTGTGGTTTTGTCCCACCTCAAGATTTAACAGTAATGCAATTGTGACATTTTCGATGAACTTGCATGTGTTTGAATTTTCATGTCTCTAGTAGATAGATAGGTCTCTTTTGGTAGAAGAGTTTTTTTTTTTTTTTTTTTTTTGAGTGGGTGTACCATGTATGTGAAAGTTGAATTCCTTATCTTCATACCCCTTAGTTTGCTACTTTGCTTTTAGGTCATGGTTAAACCATGTCCAACAAAGACAATGTAATTTCAAGATGGCTGTTTTGATATAAACTCAAAAGCTTAATGCTTTTCTAGGAAAGAAAAAGACCAGAAATATTTTGAAGAAATAATTTGACAGAACAATGACTAGTCTACAACAGCTAATTATTGAATATATATTTCTGTGTTACTTTGTTACTGCTCTTTTGGCAAAAACTAATTTAGTACTTTCCTCATTACTGCTTCATCAATGCTATTGTAAATTCTCTCATGACCCTTCTCAAATTCCAGGTACTATTTTGAACACAAGTTCCTTAATGACGTGGCCCGAAAAATTTGTAACGGTGTAAGGGGCGTAAACCGAGTTGTTCAAGACATTACATCAAAGCCTCCATCAACTATTGAATGGGAATAATACCATTTTGGATGCTCAAGATTCAGCAGAAACCAAGGATAAATCCATGGTTGTGTAGAATCAAGGTTATTTATACATCTAATTGTTGCTTGCTTCTCATCCTACATCCAGTGAAAGTGCCAAGAAAGAAGATTCTTTGAGCTGGTCTATGATTTGATTCTTTTGATGCTTGATATCTTTGCTGGAATCTGTATTACCTATTTCTTGCAAGGTAGTATTTTTGGATAGACAATGTTCATCAGAACTTAATGATGATAAATCACAATACTATATTTGCTGCGCAGATGTGACCTTTTTTATGAGTTTTTATTTATTTATTTTTTTCTATTTGTATATGGAAGTTTATATTTCTAATGTAACATAATATAGGTGTCACATAATCTATTGGATGATTATATGAGAAATAACCTATTTGAGAACTTCTATTAACCACAAGCCAAAAGCAAGCATTATGTTCAGGGGTAAATATCCTTGTCATATCAGGTTATAATTAGCACTTGTCAAATTGTCTTTTTTTTTAAATGTTGTTTTATGTTTTATTGTTGATTTTGCTAAGGTCTCAATAATATACTGTTTGTGGTTGCCTAACTTGATCAATTTTATCCATTCATTAGTGTCAAACTTTTATTATCTTCTGTTAACTGTCAGATACATCTTAAATTGGATTGGCATTGTTATTAGCTTTTTATTATCATTATTATTACCATTTTTGGGCTTTGATTGTTAATTCTTTAACTTTAACCCCGTCTTCTGCCAATGAGGTGTACTTCTTTATTTACATGTGTTTGTTTTGTTGCTGGTATGGTGTATTCCTATAATTTAATTACATCTATGTGATGCTGATATTGAGTCGGTCGCTTTCTTTTTTTTTTTTTTTTTTGCTTCTTGAGTCCGATACATTTTGGCCTTTGGTGGTTTTGATTCATGTCAGACCAGTATAATAATAGATTGTACATTGATGTAATTAGTAGCAACTAGCAGTGATGTTGCAGCAAGGATGGTCGTTTGGTGATTGTGAATTTAACGCGGAAAAGTATTTTCTAGCTCTCTTTCCATCAATAGGGACATATATATATATACACATACAAGAGACTATAAACTCATTAGGAATCTAACTCCCTAAGAGAGTTCTATTTACAACTAATTCTTAATACTTTCCCTCAAGTGGGGGCATAGATGTTAATCATGCCCCACTTGTTACAAAGATAATTTACTCGAGGTCCATTTAGAGCTTTTGTAAAGATATCTCCTCACTGTTCACTTGTTTTAACATACCCTGTAAAGATAACACCTTATTGTATATTTTTCCGAATGAAATAACAATCAATCTCGATATGTTTTGTTTGTTCATGGAATACTGGATATGATGCAATATGAAGAGCAGCTTGATTATTACACCATAACTTTGCAGGCAAGGATGACTTGAAGCCAATTTCCTCTAACAATTGACGAATCCAAATTAATTCACAAGCAGATTGTGTCATAGCTCGATATTTTGATTCAGCACTCGATCGTGAGACTACATTTTGTTTCTTGCTCCTCCAAAAATAATCAGAAATGTCAAATTGACAAAACTGAGAATGCCCCTACCAAAATTTCGCCGGATTGGAAAAACAACCGCTTGAGCTAGAGGACTATTTTCGATCGCTGAAAACAGCCGAACGCGCCTCCACGCGCCGGCGCGTGTTACTGTAGCAGAAAACAGAATTGGCGTGTGAGGCCTACACGCAGGGAATGCGGTGACCGGATTTGGAGGGAACGCCGGTCGAAAACTGGAGAAGCTTCTGAGGTGGGCGGTGAGACAAAACAGTGACCCTAGAACGGTCAACAAAACTGACTGCTGCCGAAATTTCAATGAAAACAGAAAAAAAAAAAATTTAACCAGCCAAAAGCTCTGATACCATGTAAATTTAACATGGAAAAGTATTTCTTGGTCTTTTTTCATCAATAGGGACATATATATATATACTATAAACCTATTATGAATTTAAATTTTAACAGAGTTATATTTACAATTAATCATTAACAGTGATAATGGTCTGTGGTCTCCACCAGTTTTGGTGACGTGGTATTGATTGCCTCCAAAAGTCTTGCTTTGGATGACCACAGTACTCCGTGCCTATCTCTTTTATTCATTAGTGTATTGCTTTGATCTGTATCCTTCATAAAGTTCATATTATAGTAATACTTAGTGGCAGCAAAATAATTATAGGCCATTAAGTACCTTTATCATTTCTGAACGTGGTAGAACTAATGAAATGTTTGTTTGAAAGTTGTTGTAAAGTTTTATATGAAAACTTCTTCCACTCTAGCCCCTATATGAATGCAGCCTAGCCCTTAGCCTAGCATTTTGGATCAATAGAAGAAACCGTAGCGTTCTCCTTTATAATGTCTGAACTGCAGACATCTTTTGAGCTTCCCGTGTTAGATTTGTCTCAACTTGTTGATATTTCCTCCCTATCTTCAGTTTATAAAGCCTGTCAAGAGTGGGGCTTCTTTTCTGTCACTAACCATGGTATCTCAAGAAATTTGTTTGATGAAGTTTGTTCACACTCAAAGCAAATCTTTACCCTTCCTTTGGATTTCAAACTCAAACTTGGCCCATCATCATGCTTGAAGACCTATACTCCTCAATTCATAGCCTCTCCTTATTTTGAAAGCTTGCGAGTGTCTGGACCAGATTTCTTTGCATCCTCTAAGAGTTCTGCTGACAAACTCTTTAGTCAAGAAAGTTGTAAATTTAGGTGACATCTCCTTTTGTTAACTTGTGACTTTTATTTATTGTATTATTTTCTTAGTTCCATTTTTATTTACCTGCTTAGTGTATGATATTGTTCTCGTTTTCTTGTATCATTTAGTGAGATATTACAGGAGTATGGAAACAAAATGGTGGAGTTGTCGAAGAGAATCATAAATGTCGTATTAATGAGCTTGGGTGATGGTTATGACAGGAAGTTTTATGAAATGGAATTCAGCAACTGTAATGGGTATTTGAGGATTGTAAATTATTCACCACCAAAGAATGTGGAAGAAATGGAGGTTGAAGGACTTGGAATGCACACTGATATGAGTTGCATAACGATACTCTATCAGGATGAGATTGGCGGACTGCAAATGAGATCTAAGGAAGGGGAATGGATGGATATACGACCACGTGAGAATGCTCTTGTGGTTAATATTGGAGATTTGATGCAGGCTTGGAGCAATGGTCGGTTAAGATCATCAGAACACCGTGTTATTTTAAAGCGACTTGTGAATCGTCTTTCTCTTGCTTTCTTTTGGTGTTTTGAGGATGATAAGGTGATCTCAGCACCAGAAGACATTGTAGGAAAAGAAAGCTTAAGGTTGTACAAGCCATTTGTTTGCTTGGATTATCTGAAATTTAGAGAGAATAACGAGGAAGGTAAGTTCGATAAAATAGGGTATACTGTGAATGATTTCGCAGGTGTGAAACTTTCAACTGGAGTGCTGTAAGACAAGAAATAGATGATACTTTAGGGTTAACATTTTAGTGGGAGCTTGAAAGCTGAATAAGTAAAGAGATTAGATTTTGTAACAGGGTTTGGTTTTTCTTTATTGGTAATGTTTGAGTGTCTTGGTTCCATGGGAGTCAAAGTGAAACTGAGGAGATAATTTCTAGGTTCAAATGTGATAGGTAGGACATGAATCATCTTCCGAGTTGGATGTGACAGGTTAGGTTGGGCATGGATGTTGATCGAAATAGAATATATATGGTTGGTTTGGTTGTTGGGTTTCTACTTGATCTATAAAGGGAAGAAATCTCCACAACTGTTGCTGAAATTGAAATATTGTATTTGCTTTCCTTTGTTTTATTTACTTGTTTCGTCTGTACTATATCTGCTTTGCTTTGACATTGTCTTTTATCAAATTTCCTACTCTTGAAGGGTCTGTCTATTGTCCACTACTATTAGTAGGACTTAGGGGTTTTGATGTAATAATGTTTTGCTTTGGTGGTAATTGGACTAATAATATAATAATTGAGTGTTTCGTCTAGAGATTAGTGGACTCTTTATAAATTTCATGAATCATACCCCTAATGAGTCAAATGGACATTAACTTTTAATAAACTTAATAATATAAATAACTTTTATTATTAAAAATAATGTCGAAATTTGAAAAAAATAAATTTTATATATATATCAGAAGATAATAAATGAACTTTGATGAGCCAATCCTTTAGTCGTCAATGAACTAATCGATTTATTTTCAATCCTATTTTGTTATTTTATCTCCTAATATAAAAGATTAAGGGTATACAAAAATAGTGTCTCTTCCCTTTGAAAGAAAGGCTGAAGAGGTTATTAGAGTTTTACGCATGAAGACTAAGAGAAAAACCCATTTTACATTAGATAAATTAAAAATAGGACACTATTCTTCTTCTTTTCAATGACCTTTCAACTTTTTAGTAATTGCCAAATGCCAATTCTTCTACTTTCAATCATAAAAACAAAAGATTCAACTTTCCATTTGCCATCCAAAAAATGTTTCACCTCCATCGTACCTAAAACTCAGCCATTGCTTAATTATTTTATTTATTATATTACACACATGCATATATATATATATATATATATATATATATATATATATATATATATATATATATTGCATATAGCTTTGTAGAAAGCATCGTATAGTGGGTATATTTTTCATCGGAAAATATTTCTGGCATAACTTGTGTCAGGTCTGATATGTGTGGAAAAACTATAATGCCCTTAAAAATTATTTTGACAGTTGAAATATTGATAATGTCGCACTAAGGCTGTTATTATAAACGTGTACACGGTTGTGCCATTTTTCATGTCTGCAGAGACTTTTTTGCCCAAGAAATTGTGAAACGTGCATTTGGATTAGATTAGGTAGTGCTCCATAGAAATGAACTTTGATTTTCATTCTACCAGTTTGCGTGTTTTGCTGAAAAAATGTGAAGTCTTTATCATCCTAATATAATTAAGAACGTATTTCTAATGCATACACATTCAAGATTCCATTAATTTTTATATATGTTGGTCTTTTCACATCTCCTTTTTGACGATTCAGATTATATCTATCTTGCTTTGCTTTAAGTGAAAGCAGATTGCTTTCTTTTGGCGAGATAGAAATCAATATTTTTCTTGTCTGCAACTGCTTAAAAGTGAAATGCTTTTCAAGAAAAGAAAAATAATTGAAGGTTAAACGAGCACATTTTTTTATAATATGATCAATTTAAGCACAAGAAGCTAATTTTGGCATTGGACAAAACGGCTGATATGTTTAGTCAATTTTCCAACAGCTGTCAATATTCCATGGAAGTTTGTACAAATAAAGTCTGTAAATAATTTAGAAACCATATGAATCACAAGCATGAAGTTTCAGCCATTAGATATTTAGATGAGAATATTTCCTTTCAAGAATTCCAATCCAATGGTCAAAGACTCGTGTAAATAGATCCTATGAGCTTTCTTGTGTAGTTGCTGTCTAGTGAGAATGTCTTTTCCTTTGTCTTCTGTACCTGAACTTTTCCACCTGCTGCAGAAATTTATCCTTTGACAGGGGAATGTTATATTCTGTTTTACATTTTGTTACCTTTAATGTTGTGCTGTTATGATTCTTGAAAGAAATGCAGTATCTTCTAAAGATAGATTCATAAACAGTGACATTATATTTCAGAATCTCAATACATTGGCTTTACCTTCCCCTGATATCCCATTAAAGTGGCTGAAATTAGGTTTAGTTCCTTTTAATTGGCATCTATATGTACATTTTTTTTTTTCAATTTAACACGTTATAAGAAGAAATCATTGTAACCCTGTCTGACTGTTATAGTTTGACCGTGGGTCCGTGGCGTACCGACATGTAGTGTCTATACCGCATCCATGTCTGCAGATCTCATACCTTGGTCCTATCAGGTGCAAAACTGCATACTAGCTATGAATAAAAGATCATTGCAGAAAATTCATTTGATATTGAAACATGTTTATTTCTGTTTATTAGGCTAACTCTACTTGGATGAAAATCTCTTGTTTTATAGCAATGATGTACAAAATCCCCAACAATACGCAATTTTACAACTCAAGTAGTGAAATTCTAATGATGAAAGAAACAATACAGACTAAATGTGAGGCCAATCTTCAACATTTACAGGCAACTCTTTGAAGTGCTTGTCTGATCGCCCCAGCTGATGCAGTTCTTAAACCCTTCTGTTGCAATAAACATATCAACACATTAGTATAAACATTCATGACTAATGATAATCATTCACTTGAGGTGAAAATGCTTTCATTACCTTAGATTTGATGGTCAAAGAAAGAGTGCCATCTATGGTTGATGATTGAACCGAGTAAGAATCTAAGTGCATATGGCTTATAACATCGATGATCTCAAGCAACAGTCCCTCCCTCCACAGACACTTGATTTCGATTAATATATCCATGTCATTGATACTGACAGTTATGTTGTCAGTGGAGCAATCTTTTGGTATGTTATAATTAATCTCTGGTTCCATTTCAGAGATGTCATGAGCCTTTCTCTTGTTTACTAAATGCTTTTTGTTATTACCAGTTTTGTTGCTGCCATAGTTATCAGATGTCCCCTCTATAGCATCTTGGAGTTTTCTTCTTGCTCTTGCCTCTAACTCTGTTGACCCCCTACATGATTCCAACTCTTCAACTCTTTTTTCAAGCTCTTGAAGGTATTCTATTGTGTCGTCGAGGATAGATACTTTATCAACCTGCAAAATAAGGCAAAACTTAATCTATGGATTTATTTCCTGCTTATTGACAAATGACTACAAGAGAATTTTTAACTACCTTGTTGATTGAAGGGACAATTGACTTGAGAATCATAAATCTTTCATTAAGCTTTTCTCTTCGTTTCCTCTCTGACAATACATGGTTTGCACCAAAATCATCTGCCTCTGGTCTCAAGACTCGAACCCCATTGCTTTTGTCTCCTGGAGACTCTGGCAAGCCATTTACATGCATTCGAGGAACTTCAAACAGAACTTTCTTCAGTAGTTTCTGGGAGGGTGCACCTTCTGATTTCTGATAATGCACTAACCCCACTTTCTTCCAACCAACAAAGCTGGATAACTTGTTAGAGTTTTGAACATGCTGTCCAAGAATTAATGGATGGGAAGTCTTCAAAAGAGATGAGAGGACACTTTGATAATGAAAATCATCATTTCGTAGGTCCAATGAAGTAAGCTTCGTCCGATTACAGTCTTGAACCTCTTGTGGACATCTTTCATTGACCTTTTCTTTGTTCACAACAGGAACAACCTTTATAGGTTCTACGATGGTTTGAGATATACAGTCACTGGAATTCAAAGAATGGACACAGTTACTGAAGTCATCATCCAATAACTGCCAACTTTGTACTTGGGAAGCTCCTCCATTTATCCCTTCAACCATGAATGAGTCCTCCGCAGGCTGATTATTCGAACTGTTATTGGGGGAAACTACATCTAACTCTTCACATCCTATGACTGGAATTAACTTGGCTTCAAGAATCTCCCCATCAAAAGCAAATTCTTTGTCACTTTTTGTAATCGTCGTAGTAGCAACTACTGGATATGGAATCTCCAAGAACGAAGTTTTAACATGCTGAATCAGACTTGGGTCCTCCAAAATCTTCATAAGACAAATTAGAAGAAAACAACTCAAAAAATCTGAGTCATAAATCTATAGTGTATCAATTCATAATATAACCAGTAATCTAACAAGAGAAATACCAGATCTGTCACACCCAGTTCTATCACCCCTCTCACGAATGGAAAGCATACTACAGTCTGAAAGTTTTTGAACAAGAAACGTTATCATTAGTATTGAACTTTTCATTGAGATTTTTGTATTCATAAATTCCAATTTTACTAGTTCTACAAACTGCACTTGGTAAAGGCGCAATGTTGATACCTGAATAGATGCACTCTGAGGGTAAAGGATGCCCCAAGTCAAATTACAGAAGAAGAACCAAAATCAGATAAAGAAATCTTTAGTTTCATCCAACACATTAAGCAAAACCAGGCAAAAAGACAAAATTAACTTACTTTAGCTAGCAGAGAGCGAGTGAATACTTTACTATCTGCAAAATGAGCATTGCTTAACCAAATCGGCTGACCATTTGCTAAGGTTCTTCCTGGCAAGCTATGACCAATTCAGACCAAGAATTAACAAATATTGAGCATTGAAAGTATAAATCGTTGTAAAAAGAAATTTAATAAAGCAGAACGTAGTTTTACCCTTGGCCAATGTTGAACAAAAAAGACATGCAAACTAAGTAATACCACTCTGTATCAGTAAGATCTTCTGGTGATAGTGCTACTGAAGGTCTCCTAGCTTGTGGGCTGGCTTCACCAGCTGAAAGAGACTCATAGAGTTCTCTTAACTGTTCACTTCTTTGCAAACCCAATTGGTCTGCATTGAGCTCTACAGATTGAACTGTTTTTCTTGTCTTAATATCTCCATTGTAGTACCCATCACCCCACTCCAAAGCCCTACAGAAATTCAAATTTGCACCAATAACAACAAGAACGTGCCATTTATTAGAACATAGATGCGGAAAATTAATTGCAGTTCTAAAAAAGTAAACTTAGTGCAAAACCCTTGTTTTAGTTTTTTAATAGACAAGATTTTTTATTTAAAGATTGATAAATAAAAAACTTACGTTGAGCACAAAATATCAATTCCTAAGAATAAGTCAAACTATTAACAAAGAAACTAGGGAAGGATTAAAATACCCAGGTTGTCTAGTTGAAATGGACCAAAAGATTGCATAGCTCCATTGAATGCTCCTAACAGCAAGAGCAAGTTGTTTCTTGAGGTTCTCTGGTACTATCTCCTCAGCCATAACTTAAGCTAAAAAATGATAAGTCTACCTAATCAGATCAGATTCTTTCTTTTTTTTTCTAAAATCGAATCCTTAGTTATGGAATATTCAAGCACACCCAGAAGCAATCACGTGCTTAGCAGAAAAACCCCATTCTTGTATTGCAAAGGAGCAAACCTATGTGGGTTTGTTTAAGGAAAACAATGTTCAAGAAAAAAAAAACATGGTCCTGCTTGAAAAGGCTAAAAAACTACACTAAATAGAACTCAAGGTGGATGAGTTTGAGTCAGTAATGAAGGCTGAAAAAGAACAAAGATTTAGTTTAGAGGGAAGAGACCATTACTGTCCTAGTAGCGATTGGCCTCTTGTTATGTACAAAACCAAAACTCTGACTTTGATGGAGAAATAAGAAGAGAAAAAGGAAAGACAACAAATAATAGTAGCAGCTTTCTTTGGTTTTGACTTCCAATCTTGTAAATTGTTACTTAGTTTCATCACTGAAAAGTTTTAAAGCCTTATAAAAAGAAAATCTTTCACTGAAAAGCTTATGCCTTGACAAAAATAAATTCAAGAAAGAAAGAAATAAAAGTTCTGTTTGAAATTGTGGGGAACACTACAAAACATATCCAAACATATATTTTCATATATACATAATACTTGCTCTTTTGAACCTCTTAACACTGCAAAGCCAATTCAATGGCTATAAAAGATAAATGTTTTTATTACTGACCGAAAAAAAAGACTCAAAACTTTAAGATCCAATTTTCTTTTCTGAAGTGGCTAAATGGGTTTATTTCATTTTCATTCCAGAAATCCCATAAACCAGCTCAAGAAACAAAGTCTTTAGTGCATAAAGACAGAAGAAAGGCGTACAGTTTTAGTTTTGACAGAAAGGAGCTCCGAGATAAAGTAAAGAACGTTATGTCAAGAGACAGATGCAAGAAAGTGTTCTGCCTTCATTTTCTTCCTGGGTTTTTGAGCTTCAAGAAAAAGAGAGCAAAAAGGGACAAAGAAACGAAGAAAGAAAATAGAAGAAAGATTCTCTTTCTTGAGAGTCCTTTTTGTACAAAGTTCATACACAGAAGAGATTTGAAACCAGAATGTCTGGGGAAAATTTAGAGACACGATAGAAGAGAGGAGAAGAGGAACGTAGAGAAAGAGTAACTAGCTCAAATAGACATTTAAGTTGGGGTGAGTAATAGTGAAGGACTGAAGGACTCCTCTCCTGTGTCTTCCATGTGCTATGATGAGCAGAGTAATTGGTCAGAAATAATAAGGGAGAAAAACCAAGAATATTTATTACTCATTTAGTCATTCCTTTCTTTTCACATTGTTGCATTTTCAATTCTCTCCGCCCTCTTCATTTATTTATTTATATTGTTTTTTTTTTTTTTTTTTGGATTGTTACTTGTGTTACAAATAAATATTAGGTCTCTGGAATATAATATGATATTTTTGCAGTTTTTATAAATAAATAAAAAAAATACAAGCAGTGGTAGAGCAAAAATTAAAAATTTTGAATTCCACGTGTTATAAGAGTTTTTATCAATTAAATAAATTTGGACAAGTCGCTTTATTGTTTTTATTTTTTTGTGGATCACCGTATTATTTTGATTCATTTAGCCTACTAATGCATAAAAAAAAGACATCTACGGTCTTACTTATAAACCAAATCAATAAAAATAAAAATTATTTAAAAATTGTTCCTAATTTATTCTTTTCTATATAATTAGAAATATCATCATTTAACTAAAAAAGTTTATTTTCATCGATAAATCCGATTTAAACCAGTGATGCAAAATATTCAATTGAATTCAATAATAAAAGACAATATAGTCAAATATGTATTTGACGGATAAGAATAATTGATATGTTATATTGTCAAATCTAAAAATCTAATCATCAAACTATGACTAATAAATTTCCAATTTGGATTTTCTCTTGTATGCAGCAATATAAATTTTAAATTTATAATATTTGCATAATTTCAATCTTTAAATTTCTAAAGAGAATTTGTAATTTTATTTAAAAAACAATTTTAAGAGATGAATGATTATATAAATATAAAATTATTTATGCTAATTTTGGCTAATCATCCTACTTACTAGTAAGTTAGCCCATTGAGTAGGTCTAGAAAGGGCTTATTTGACTTGCAGTTGGGCAAAATTTTCATATTCCCAAATTACCCTTTTTTTTTTTTTTTGTCATTTTCATGTAAGATTCCTCGACTGCCTCAATTCACTGTCAGTAAAAAAATGCATTCTTCTCTTGGCTTACCTTAGCTCTGAGTGACAATGAGAGTTGAGGCTTCGTAAGAGCACGTGCTTAAAAAAAATTAGGAAATTATATAAATGCAATTTTAAAAATTCCTTAGATTTATCATTTTTCTTTTATGAGATTTTAATTCTTCTGTTCTTTTTAATAATAGAAATTAAGCTATTTAATTATATTTTAGAAATACGTTAAAATTCATAAATTTTGCTTTTCATCAAAACAATGTAATATAAAATTATATGAATTTCATAATTTATAAATTTTATATTCCATAGATTTTCTGTAATGAAAATATTGGGCGGCTAAAAAAGAAAATAAAATTTGTGTGAGAGACAATGAGTTTATTCGACAAAATTAATTGTTGTGGTAGCTGTAACTATTTTAATAGCATTTAGCCTTTTAAATAGCATTTCATAAAACGCTAAAAATTAAATATTATAGAAGTTAATTTTTTATAAAACGTTATTTTAATAACTAAAAACTATTTCAAATAATATATTATCAAATGCTATAAAAAAAATAACGTTTACTGTTTTAACTAGTCAAAATGCTAAAAATTATTTTAAAAAATTGTTGCCGAACACTTGTGAATAATCTTTTGAAGTGACGAGTCTAAGCATATGGGATGGGACCTTCAATTGTCATTATGTGTTGTCTATCATTGCAAGTGTTATTGTTATAATTATTGTTGTTGTTATTAGAGTTGCAATTTGTAGGTGATTAACTACAAATTTAGGAAAAAATAATAATAATAATAATAATTATTATTATTATTATTAAGAGACATTAAACTAATTAAACGACCTCATAAACTGTAAATTAAAATATTAAATCCGGACAATCCATAATGTTTGTGGAAGTTATCATTTCATATCTTCACACACACACAAGATATCATCATTAGCTTCCTTAATTAACATCAAAACAACTTATGATTGAAGAATTTTTTTGCCTCCTCAATTTAATGTAATTTTATTTCCAAGGCTTAATTTAATTTAATGTGCCTTTCAAATAAAAATAAATCTATACGACTTGTTCGGACACAATGCAAATATTGCGAAATGACTTAAAAAAACTTTTTTTTTTTTTTTTTTTTTTTACATGATTGATTGAGAAAAACCCCTCTTCAGAAGAAACTGCAAGAAAGAATACACTGTCTTGACCGTAACCCATGATCTGCCATTAGGATTTTTTTGTTTGGTTATATGTCAGGGTTTTCAGAAAGTTCCAACAAAAAGAAATTGCAATCTGGTTTTCAGCTTTTTTTTTTTTTTCTTTTTTATTTATATTATCCATTTTTACCTATTTTAGCTCAAAATTTTATTCAATTTTAATTTTTTCATTTTTTAATGTATTGGGATTTATTTTATATAAGTATATTCAATTAACTAAAATTATAAATTTTAATATATATTTTTATTTCTAATTAAATGAGTTAATTTTGATTGCAATCACTTTCCTTCATTAATTAATATTGTCATTTTCAATTTAATTAAATTGAATTGCAATCCCTACTGATAATGAGTTAGGCCTATAATGTTGACATTAATCAAAAATGTTACTGGAAACGTACATGACCAGAATTGTAAGAACAAGGCTGCTTTCCAATAACTATTTATGATAATTAACTTTTTATATGATTTCATTGATGTGATAAATGGTCAAAATGTGAGAATAAAAAGTAAAAATTTAATAAAGAAAATACACTTTTTTTGATAATTATATGCACTCAATGTAAAAAAAAAAAAAAAAAAAAACAGTAATAAAGCGTTGATTGAAGCGGTAAGTGATATTAATTCTTCTGAAGATGAGAGCATAAATTTAAAACTCCTAAAAATTACATTTATTAAGAGGGTAAAAAATCTATATATATGCGCTGAATATATGATTGGGATTGAAACTTTTGATTGTATCTAGATTGTGACATTGCTAGGCTATTTTTCAAAATGGACAGTAGACTTCCCTGAATCAATTTCAGCAATGGTCATTTTCATATCAATAGAGTAGCAAACAAAAGGGTAGTGTGTGTAAAATTTGAATTTGAAAGATATTAAATTGCAATATTTATTCCAATTATTTGGTTGATTTGAAATAAAAAAACATTAAAATGAAATTTTATGTTACTCAAAATAACATAAAATTACAAATTATACTTAAAACAATTGGAATATATATAGAAATAAGAAAAAAAATTAGAAGATTATAATATGCTTAGTACAGTCAAAAAACAAATTATGATTCGGTAGATTATAATATGGTAATAAAAATAAAATTAAACAGTGAAAAAAATTTTACTTTTTACTATTAAAGATCTTTCTTCTAATACATCTTTATTTTTAGAAATAGTTACCTCATAAGCTAAACGTTGTGATGAGAAAGAAAATTTGAAGTTTTCTGAAGTGAAATACAAAAATCTGGACCCCTTTGATGACTTTTCGATTGTGCCGAACGAAATTATTGATTAGATTTGTTTTTTTCAGGAGAAATTTGTTTTGTTTGCAAGGTAGGAATGGGATTCATGAATCTTTTGCTCACCTTTTAAATTATTTCTATCTGTTCATTTGAAATGCTAATTAATTAATATAGTCAATTTATAATTTTTCTTCATTTTTCATAAGACATGCTTACGTTATATCCATGAAAATTAAGTTATTTATATTAAATTATGCTTTAAATTAATCAAATATTTGATTAATAGAGTTTTTATTAGAAAATTTAATGTTGATATGTTAATTTTATTAATATCAAGATTTAATTAATGACTATATAATAGTTTGACGATTATATTTATTTAATGACAGAGAAGTGTATTAAATAAGGAAAAATAGTAAATTTTAAATATTATTCGCTTTTAAAAAAATAAATAAATAGGACAATAATTCGGGACGGATGAAAAAAGAAAATAAAAATATATATATTTATAATTATATGTTATCCAAATATGTATAAACTAATTATTCAAACTTACCATTGGATTTGCTGTCAAAGAATTCAAAGTTCACCATTTCTAGGAGTAAAAAATGCTGAAAGTGAGGAATTAATTAATAGCATGGTAGAAAATCTTGGTCTCCTCTACATATAGTATATGGCATTTGCAATTAATTTATAAATGACAATTTTGAGCAAGTCTAGAAAGAAACATTGTAGTAATTTATTAATAGCACATGGTAACTAAAAACTTGTATCTATATCCAAATGCCATCTGCCCTTCAATTTGTATTTCTTTTTTTTTTCTTAATTGCATCTTAGTGATCATACAAAGAAATTATGTAATCATATGATCTCATGATGGTTGTTGACATGAACAAAATCTAAACATTCCTACTGCAAATGCTTTTGATTTTTTTTATTTTAAAAAGAAGAGCATATTGTAGTTGTTTTTTTAATTAGGCTACCCACTGAAAACTGAAAATTATAATAATATGATAAATGATACTTGGGCTGTGCTTGGTAACATTATATATATTTTTTATAGTATTTAGTAACATATCGTTTAAATTAGTTTTTAGATATTAATATAACATTTTATAAAATGTTACTCCTCTAATGTTTAGGTAATGTTCGACAATAGCATTTGAAGTAGTGTTTAGTATTTTGATAGGTTTAAAACACTATTTTAATTAATTATAGCGCTCAATAATATAATATTTATCTTAACGTGAAACATTATTTTCTTTAACGTTTAGTGTTTTATAATTTATTTGTGACATTTATATTCATCACTTGTCTTTACCTTATTCCTCGCTTTCATACTTTTTTTTTTTTGTTTTATATTAAACAGCTAATCAAATAGTTATTTATACAGAAAACTTTTATACCGTTATATAATCAGTTAACCACTAACAATTAATCACTAGTAAAACAGTTGACAGCTATTAAAATAACTAACAGCTGCTAGAACAACTAAAATTGAAGAATAGACATTTATCTATTTAGTATTTTATGAAAAATTACTTAAATAATTTTTAGCTACCAAATAATAAAACGCAACTAAAACTGCTAACAGCTACTAAAGCACCTAATTTTGCTGAACAGACACTCATATAAACATGAGAATTTAAGAATCTTTTTACACAATTTATTCAAAACTAAGTGCTAGAAATATACAATGGTTTGGTTGGTGCTCTCCAAATATCAAACATGCCAAAATAATTGGCATGAACTTTGGATCCTCGAGTCCCTCTTATAGAATCAACTTAGACCATCTTCATGTGATAAAAAGTTAAATCCTAAAAAGAATAGACCAAACCAAAGAGCAAAGGAAAATAAAGTAAATACATAAAAAAGTATTGACTTTTAGTGTGAAGTAACTATGTGATAATAACAACATGTCTAGATTCATCTCCTTCCGAGCCAAACGTTTACATTATGAGAAATATAATGTTCGTATTTTCCAAAACCCTAATCATAAAATCATATGTGTACATATTTTTACTGCACAGAGTAATTGAAATCAGCTGTCAACTATCAATTATTATGAACGCTGAACCAACAGATCCTTATGCTAGATGATTAAAGCTGATATTTCGAGACAAGTTGAAATTCTTTTATCTCTTCAATCTCCATCAATTGACTTGAAATTTCTCTCCCCACTTCCCTTAATAAGTATTTGGTTGATAATTCTCTCTCCTAGACATAGCTCCCATGAAAACAAAACAGTTGAATTTCATGGGTGGTTGAGAAGATCACAGGAAAATATGATTAGTCTTAATGAAATACCGAATACATAGAATTAGAATAGAAATTGGTAGTTCTTGTTGGTCTTCCTGCAAGCAAACTAATAAACAATTCTCCATAGATTAGACATCATTAGCACTGATAACAACAGTATAAAATTATTATGTGCACACTGAAAAAAGAGGGACCATGTGTAGATCTTTAGGGTAATGTAGGGTTAGGGTTAGAGTGTCCCATTAACCAAGATATCAAATCAAAATTAGATTAATCATATTGAACGATTAGGTAAGAACTTTAATTTGGGTAACGACAATGCATTTAGTTATCCCTTTGGGAACATGCAAATCGCAGCTTACCAACTTGTCTGTTTTATAATACTAAGAAAATGAAAATCCTATGCAATATGGTTTATTAAAATATTACTGACACAAAGTGTCTTGTACTTTATTTTTATTTTATTTAGATGGCTCTCTGTGGACTTATTAGAAGAAAATCGCATTTATCCTCTGCAAATTTATTTAACTAGTGTTTTAATTATTCTTGTCATAGATATATGCCTTATTTACAAGATAACATTCATAATTATGAAAAAAAACATTAGAGTGTTTGAACGGTAGTTTTAACATTTTTCTCTCATAATAATTGAAGCCAATAATTCAAATTTTATAAATAAAATAAGAGTCTTTATCGATCCTTTAATGAGTTCGTACGAGCGGAATTTAATCCTGTTTGAATGGACTAGAAATAATTTATCTTTCATAGCAAATAGAGATTGCACCGGTGGTCCATCCAAAACAAGCATCACCTCACTACAATATATAGAGACAAACCAAAACCTACCCCAATTATATTCTATTATCATGCTTTTAATGTTTATGTAGTGGGCCCAACTAGAGGTGTGCAAAACTATCTTCCGAATAAAAAATTAGAAACTGAACTGATCATTTCAATTTGGTTCGGTTATCTATTTTACGGAAGGTTCGGTTTGTACCGAAGTTTATTATTTGGTTCGAGTCTATTTCATAGAAATTCAATTATTGAGCTCAAAATCGACTAAAATTGCACTGACAGATTCAATTTGAGTCAATTCAATTTACTATAAAAAAGTTCGGTTTGTACATTGTTATTGATTTGATTCCATTTGCGCACCCCTAGGCGCAGCCTTTCAATCTTATGCTTCATCCGTTAGATCAAAGGGGATTGACATTTCTCACAAAGATCAAATTTTTACTAGAGCATACCATATTCAACGGCAGTGTCCAGCCTCATCTACCAAATCCAAGACTATGACATTCGAGCTCCTCCACAATATAAAATGAAAAAAAAAAAAGTTCATATTTTGATTAAGAGGTCCATATCAAAGCCGAGCCCAGTTATAAAATCTGTTCATAACACGAAGCCCATAAAACCCAACCGCAAAATACTAGTGCAGTAACTGAAAAAAAATGTATTTCTCGAGAACCAAACAGAAAGCTGAAAAAGGAAATGGGAAAAAGCCCATTTATAGCGAAATTGAAAGCTTACTTTAGACAGAGCTATGCGAAGAGGCCGGTGAAGCTCACAGCGACCGCCGGAGAGTCTCTTTCAATGACTTCCAGAGATTTTCTTTTTATGATTTGGATATATGGAAGTTTCCTAGTAATCTGATGTAATTCTCATTAGCCTAATCTTAATAGAATAAGGAAATTAATTATTAAACCCTATAAATATGTACATATCATACGCATTAGCTTCATTACTACGTGGTTTTGACTCCTTCTAGGAAACAGTATATAACCCAGTAGAGTTTCTCTACTTCCGTCACTTTCTTATTCATTCTTTGTTCTTCTTCTTCGTCAAGCAAACATGGACAACTTGTCTCCGAGAGAAAGAGATCGATTTATTCGAACTTGGCTACATAGTATTATTCCAGTTCAAACTGTACTGGATGATAATATCCAATCCATGTTAGTAGAAGCTAATAGAGATTTCTCACCGGAGCAATACTTGGGAATCGGAGATGACGACGAAGAAACTATCTTTGGGGATGATGATGATGAAGATTTGGTGATCGCACTGTTAGCAAGCATTGATTATTGTCCAACAGCGCAGCCAGCAAGCCAAGAATCCATTGATAAACTGAAAGATGTGAGAATTGAAAAATCGGATTTGGATTGTAGCATCTGCTTGGATGAACTTTTGGTAGGGTCTGAAGCCAAGTGCTTGCCATGCTCACACGTTTACCATGGAAATTGTATCGCAGAGTGGCTGAAGAATAGCAACACCTGTCCTCTCTGTCGGTATTCGTTACCCACAGATTCTTCTTGAATTTTGACCTTTCAAGGCAAACTTTGGTCGTTTAGGGTAGGTTGAATTTGTAAAAAACAGTATTCAATTTTCTTGTTCAGTTCTTACAAATCATAAATTTTGATATAAATAAGTAAAGAATTCTTATCTTGAGATTCAATTAGAGAAAATAAATGCAAGCGGTTCACAAAAATTGTTTGTTCGCTGTATCACAGTAGATTCAAGCCTGAAATAATGTCAGTGAATATATCTTCTCTGCAAGGAAGTGTAATAGTAAGACAACCCATTGGAGGTTTAAATCCAATTTCTTCCCAGCTTCTTGGAATCAATGGCTTTTCTGCATTTTTTTTTTTTTTCCAACAAACGACCACGTTTCTTTTTCCTTTTTTCGCAAACGACAGGGCTTTGTTTGCTTTTGAACTTCAAGCCTGTTCATGGGTTTTAAGGTAATTAATGTATATTCAAATATATATATTTTTTTATTAAAGCTTAATAAACCGAAATAACACTATAAATTATATAAATTGACAAAAATAATTACAGTAAAAAGAATACGAATCAGATACTTTTCGAAGAACAACGTTGACATGGTTTTCTTTTCTCCTCGAAAGTGTGGGTTCCATTATATATATATTTTTCATGGTTTTCAAAAAAAAAAAAAGAAAAAACATTTAATTATTTATTTTGTCAAAATGGAAAATTGAGCTTGCAAAGGACGCAAGTCAATAGTGTCAAGATTGCAACAAGAGAGGGAGAAAAAAGGACAGCTTCAGACTTTTCACATGTGTACCATTCGATGTTTCAAAATCATACCTTAACCTGGATTTGTATATAATTCTTACAAATAATACAATTTGATTTCTAGACACACTAATTTATGGATTAAAATAAAAATAATTAATTAAATTCATTTTTAAATTTAAGCTCAATCCTATAAAATTTTGACTCAACTAGATATAAAGAAACGAAATTGAATTATATTTCTCAACTTTACTTCTTACTCTTTTGTTCGTTAAAGTTTATATTTTTTTTATTTTTTCATAAGAAATAAAAAAATAATTTAATTATTTTAATTTTAAAAAAGAAAATGACAGTTGATTGAATTGTTCTTTTATTAATTCTCTAAATAATTAATATTTTTTATCGGAAATATTGAAAATAAAGAAAATAATAATAATAATTAATTAATTTTCTTAATAATGACCCATGTTAGACTTAACAAAAAGATCCCTAATCCAAACTTAAATAGGATTGGAAGCCATAAATAGGCAAATGCAACTCATAATTCATAAATATTATTTTCAATTTTAATAAAAATGAGAAACATTAATAGTAATATTGCAAATAAGGCTATATTTAGTCGGTTACAGGCTGCACAGTTTTGTTAGTTACAACAGTTGACACCAGGACAACAAACTTACTAATTGAAATCCCGAACCTTCTTACCTTTTCAAATTTAGGGTAAATTATTATTTAGTACTTAAGGTTTTATTTAATTACTAGTTAATTTCTATATTTTGATTAAATAAAGACATTGTACTTAATTTTTTAAACTATTTAATTATTTTATTCAAAAAGTGTTAAATGTGAGGTATTATATAATAATATTATATTATATTGAATGTGAAGGACTAAATATTTAAATATTACCTGAAATTTAATGATAAATATGATATTTTAAATCAAAAGACTAAATAATTAGACAAATTTAAAAGTTAAAAAATGATTTAATTATATAAAAATTAAATAATAATTAAAATTAAATTTAAGAAACTACACGGTAAGTAGTAAATAATAATAATTTTTTAATTAGAATTAGGGTGGAGAAAAAGGACTCAAACCCGGTGATTCTGAAATTTAAAGGATTAAATATTTTAATAAATCCAAAATTACAGACAATTCAAATATTTAGTTAAAATATATAATTTGGATAAAATTAGAGGATTAAATAATAATTCGACTTAGTAATAATTATATAATTCAATATATAATTATTTTGTTCGTTACTAATTCAAATCCAGAAACTGACTGAGCAAAAACCGAAACGACAAAAGCTACGAGGCGGGAACTCCACTCCAAATTTAGTGGGAGTGGGACCATAACTCCAAATTTGTGGGGACCACAATCCGGAAAAACTAATTTTTTTTAAATAAATAGCAAGAAAAATATAAAAATAAAAAAAAAACACATCTCCATTACGCAGTTTGATTTTCATTTTTCCAACCAAAACAAACAATTTCCAAAATTTCTTTTCTTTTCTTTCCTTTCTGTGTCAGAAACGGGAAGGAAAGAAAAGAAAAGAAAACAAAAGGAAAGGATAATCAAAATCTTATATTATTTTCTTAGTTATTAAAAGAAAAGGAGAAATCCGGCGATCTTAAGCTCGTTCTCTGTTTCCTCATTGTGTATCGTTAGCTGCTGATCTCTGCATTTGTGTTTGAAGAATTTCGTTTTCCTCGATCTCCAGAGCAAGACATTAGCTGCTTTTCCACGATTTCAGGTCGTTCATTGTCAGGTTCGAGCAATTCTCTAGCTCACATTTTGCATGTAAACGTCTTTTTTGTGACAAATTTAGGGATTTTGCTTGGATCTGGTGGATTTTTGCGGCATTGTGCATTTTGAATTTTGTTTCTGCAAAATTTGGAGCTGGTAGGGTTTTGGGTTGCTCGTTTTTGTTTGGATTGATTATGCCCTGTAAGTTAGATGAGAAAATGGAGGCAAATTTGTTTTTGCTTGGATTTGTCTATACTAAATTAACAATAGTAAAAAAATAGGCTCATCTGAATAATTGTGTAATTTATATATATATCTGTATATATGTTGTAGAAGTGTAGGGAAAGAAAAGAATCTAGAGCTGCGCCTTTATTTGTGTGCTAAATTATTATTTTTTTATTATTGTGTGCTAAATCACTTTTTTTTTTTTTTTTTTTGGGTAAAAGAAAAGATTTTGTATTTCTTTTTATTATACATTTTGACATGGAGAGATAAAGCAACACACATTTGGATTCTTAACATTACCTGTCAACTTTGGTTACAAATTAGACACAGGTTGTAGTCCAGATAATTTTGCTGCATGTTTATGAATCTTGAACTTTTTATTATGGGAAAACATTTCCAGTAACTTATAGAATTCCGCTTGCTAGAATGGTCTTGTTATAATTGCTTGGTTTTAGTATAAGAGGTTGATTTAGTTTGATGAAACTTTTAAATGTAGGGCTGACACTTTAAGTGGTGCAGTAAAAGAAGAGTTCTAGGTCATCTCAACATGAGCAATCAACTACAAAGGAAATCAGGTGGAAATGGGGTATATGACAGCTCAAATGGTAATCGTGGTCTGGACTTGGAAGAAGAAGAAAGGCCTGAAGGCATTGTTGATGGTAAGAAGCATTAATCTCTCTCTCTTTCTCCAAACACTCACAAAGAACATCTCATCCTGGTTGCTACTTCTTTTCTCTAAGTCTTATGCAAGAACTTTGATTTGATTCTAGGTAACTTGCAATCATTGGTTGAGTGGTTAAACCAAATGGTTCCATATTTGGATTTGCGATTAGAAGCTTCAGAGGAAGAATTGAGAGCATGCCTGATTGATGGCACAGTTTTATGTACCATTTTGAACAAGTTGAATCCTGGTTTAGTTGAAATGGTTGGACTTCTATTAACTTAAAAATGTCCTTCAAGGTCCTGTTTTATTGTGTTTTTTTTTTGTTGTTTTTCAGTTTTGCTAACTTGAATCTATCTTTTTTCCTTAACTTGCTTTTGGTTTTAGAGACGTAACTCCGAGCCTGGCCCAGAAAAAATAAAAAAATTTCTGGCAGCAATGGATGAAATGGGATTGCCTAGGTTTGTACTTGCAGACATACAACAGGTACAGGAATTTCCTGAACAAAAGCAGCTATAGTTTAAATGAGATTCTGATTTGGTTTATATGATATTGGGCATGTATTTTTGGTTATTTGAACTCAAACAGTGTAGAGGCAACTTTACCCTAGGTCAGTACATCTGAACAAAGATTCAAATGGTCATTAGTTGATACGTTCGCTAAATTTCTGAATAAGTTGGCTCTTAGGTGAAAATGGTTCATCATCATGTATGCCTTCAATCCCCCAACAGTTTTAAAAGAAAAAACCCTTGTTTGTATTGGTCAATAAATCTTCTAGGCATAGCAAACGTTATTTTTGGCATTTTTTATTTTCCTTCGCCCTTGTTGGGGCGAAGTTAAAAGTCCTTTATTCTTGTTATCTCTTCATTTTTAACCTATTTTAATATATAACTTGAGAAACTTTTCAGGGTTACATGGTGCCAGTTTTGCAGTGCCTTAGCACACTTAAAGCACATTTTGATTCTATTGGTGGCAAAGCAAGCTTTGGCCGTAATCATTCAAGAAGGTTATGGAATCTATTGTTGGCAAATAGCAAGGGTGTGCGTCAACATGTTAATGCACCAACATTTGGAGAAGACAGACATCAAATGGAGGTAGAGTTTTCAGAAGGAATTGATGGTTCACAACAGGGGCATCAGACTGTTATATCAGGTTATTATCTTAAGAGAAGTTGAATATGCACGGAGTGGATTTGATATTCCCGAATTACTTGCCTGCTACATATGCATGAAGTACAGTAGCCTTCTTAAGATTTTTGTAATTCCTTAACATGCGTTATATATATGTCAGCTCTTATGCTGAATCTTTTAGGTTTGCCCAGATTTGTGCCTTTTCTGTTAGACTTTGGGTCTAGCTCATCTTTTCATGTAGACTAATGGTGAAACTAGGCAGTTTGTGTTTTCCCCACTACATAATGAAAATCAAATAAATAGGATAGCGACAAACTCAGTTTTGAAGAAAATAAAAAAATCATTTAGAATCTGGAACAGAGCTTCTAATTGAGAAATTTTTAAGTGTTTATGACTCTCTGTTTGGACATGTTGTCCTTTGTTCTTGGTAAATGACCTGCTCATAACTGAAATCAGCTGATTTATAGACTTTTTTTTATTAGTGGGGGATCAATGAAGAAATACAAAATCATCTCAGGTCAAACTTTGAACTTTGGTTCTTTCAAAAATTTGTGATACTTTATAATACATATAAAACAACTGTGCTTAGAGTTAATGCTCAAGGTTGCTTCATTTATCTTGAGATGAGATAATGTCCAAAAAATAAATTAGAAAAGATTATTCAATTATAAGACCTTTTAACTTTTTGATAGGGACAGATTTGTTTTTCAAATTCCTCGTTTCACGAGCTTATTTTTGAAGTCCTAGCTGGAGATAAAAAATCTGCTTCTCAGTCTCACAACATTAAATGTGCTAGCAGCAGAATTATTTGTTCCTTGGAGTTGTATAATTTTGGATTTTGGGTAGGGAATGACAGTTTTCCTGCTTTGGCAAGGGCTTGTGACCTGCCTTTATTAGATTGGGTGACCTTTATAGGAATGGAGCTGTGAGAGGAATGCAAAAACTTGGTCCTTGAGGCATTTTGGAGGCTTGTTATCTGGCATTCACTCATCTTCACTTTATTGGCTGCCAGTAATTGGCAGTCCCATCTTCTATTTTCCCTTCTCTGTGTCTATGTGTGTATAGAAGCTTATTCCCTCTTTTTTTCCTTCTTGGTGTTTTCTTTTTTAGAGCCATCTGCTGCTTTGCAATATGATGCGGGGCATAAGATTTCTGAGGCGTTTCTACCAAAGCAAGGGCATGCTGATCTTTCGGATTCCAATATCTTGGAATTGATGAAATCAAATGGGTTGGATGTAAGCTCCTGAACTTGTGTATGCCATCTGAACCATAACATGATGATGTAGAAATGAACTGGACTTTTGATGCCTCTCTGATGCATATTTGTAATTCCTTGTGCAGAATGCCTCAACTAGAACATTGTTCAGTTTATTGAACAGGATTATGGATGACAGTATGGAAAGGAAGAATGGTTTTGTTCAGAATGTATGGTAGATATTACTTTTATTGCACATACATTGATAAATAATATTTTACTTTTTTTCTCCAATAATTTTCTCAGGGGGTATTTGTGTTTTAACATCTCTAAGTGGTGTTTTTTTCTTTTAATATCTTTTCATAACAGATGGCACGTTTGATGAAGAAAGTCATCCAACTTATTGAACAACGATTTTCAACTCAAGCAGAGAACTTAAAAGATGTAATGTCTTGAAATCTTTTCTACATTGATGTATTGGATCCGTGTCTTTGTGCAAATGGGCATGCTTCTGTTTGTATGTTTTTATATTATATTATATTATTATATTTGTTTAATCTATTAAATGTGGCTCATGTATAACGATGATTTGGTTGTTGCATGTTTTCAGCAAAACAACCTTTATAATGTTCGGACAGAGAAGTACCAATCAAGAATCAGAGTGCTTGAGACCCTTGCATCTGGGACTACAGAGGAAATTGAGGTACTTTGACTAATAGTCTGAAGTATCCGGCTTGGCTTCTCTGAGTTTAGTTCTTATAATTAATTTCTATTGCTTTTTGTACTTAAATAGGTATTATTATCACAGCTACAACAAATAAAGGTGCGTCTTATCCCCTTTTTTTTTTTTAACTTTTGATAAAGAATCATATTGTAGTTGTTGGTTCTTTTTTCCCAATGCCTTTAGGATCCCATAGAGTTACATTGGACATGCATCTTTATTAATTTAATTTATATCTCATTACAATGAGCAAGAGAGGGAAAAACTCGCTACCATCAGCTAGTTTCAGCCCTTGTACTTATATGTTTGAAGGGAAAAATAATTGGATTTGTATGTTAGAGAGCTTAGCATAAATTATCTGGAGTTTTTTTATTCAGTTGTTGCATATCGAATTTGTGTACATCTATTCTGGTATGTATGCTAATTATACGAGAACATATTGTATAAGTAAATGATAAGTTATTAGCCAATATTTTTTTTGGTGTGCAAGGTGACTAAATTTTAAATTTATTTAGGCCGATAGCTTCTATGGTCCATCTTTCTCAATTGACAGCTAAAGAGTGCATATTCAGATACGATTTGTCCGTGCCATCATGACTCTTGGTATGGCTTAAGCTTTGTTCTATGTGCAGATGGAGAAAACCAAACTGGAGCAGAAGGAAAAGCTTGAATGGCAGGATCTCAATAGATTGAGGGAAGAGAAAAATCATAGTGACATTGAGAAATTGACGCTGAAAAAGGAACTGGAATTAGTGAAGAAGAAGCACGAAGAGCATTGCTTGGTGTTGGAAGTGCAGTCAAAGGAAACTAAAGTTGAATTAGAAAAGAGATTAGAGGAACTTGAATGTTTTCTAGCAGAGTCAAGGAACAAGGTGAAGGAACTTGAGTCGTTTTCTGAATCAAAATCCCAAAGATGGAAAAAGAAAGAGGGAACCTATCAGAGCTTTATAAATTACCAATTTAAAGCTTTACAGGTTTGTCTTTATCTACATGTTAATTTAGTAATGTGTTGATGTAATAGCATATCACATTAATTATAAGCCTGACATTGTTAGGAATTAAGGGAAACATCTGACTCTATAAAACATGAAGTCTTGAAGGCAAAAAGGAGTTATTTCGAGGAATTTCAATGTTTGGGTACAATTGATTGTTACTTTTGCATTACTTCAGTTTTTCTATGGTGATGTGCTTTTTAATTGGCAGGGCACTTTCACGATGCATATATTTTTTATCTTGAGCAGGAGTGAAGCTTAAAGGAATAGCAGATGCTGCTGAGAATTACCATTGTGTGCTTGCAGAAAATCGAAGATTGTATAATGAAATTCAAGATTTGAAAGGTATATTGCTGAGAATATTTTATCTGTACTTAGAATGCTCATTGGTTATATTTGGTTTATTGCTTCTTACAGGAAATATTAGAGTATATTGTCGGATAAGGCCATTCCTGCCAGGTCAATGTAAGACGCTAACAACCATAGAGTATATTGGTGAAAATGGTGAATTAGTTATTTCAAATCCATTAAAACAAGGAAAAGAAAGCCATAGACTTTTCAAATTCAATAAGGTTTTTGGTCCAACAGCTAGTCAAGGTGAGAAGTTTATGAAGTTCTAATATTAAGCTACTGCCTCTGTGACTCCTGTTCATTTTTTTTTTTTTTTTTCAATCAATTGCATCATACTTTTATTTAGATAACAAATGCAGCTCATTTACATTGGTAAATGTCATTGCTTCCAGAGGAAGTATTTCTGGACACGCAACCATTGATTCGATCTGTTCTTGATGGATATAATGTCTGTATTTTTGCTTACGGTCAAACCGGTTCAGGAAAGACTTACACAATGGTATGCAACTAATCTATAATTTTCCACTATATACATTTTTATCCTATGCAATTTTTACTCATGAGTTTCATTTCCCCAGAGTGGACCTGATTTATCATCAAAAGAAGATTGGGGGGTCAATTATCGCGCCTTAAATGATCTTTTCCAAATCTCTCAGAGCAGGAAAAGCTCCATTAGATATGATGTTGGTGTACAAATGGTTGAAATATACAATGAACAAGTCCGTGATCTGCTAACAAGCAATGGCACTCAGAGAAGATATCCTTCATTTTTATCTGTTTATTTTTAGTTATTTCAGGCATTTTTTCCCGTTGATCTTTGAATTCATAGCATTTATCATTCCCAGTTTATCGAAAGAAGGATAATGTTGCTCCAAATTCTTTTGATTTTGATGTTATGACTTTTGCATTTTTCTTAACTTGCGCACACTTGGGATTTGGAGTACAACCCAACCAAATGGGTTAGCTGTCCCTGATGCTAGCATGCACTGTGTTAAATCAACAACAGATGTCTTAGAATTGATGAACATTGGATTGATGAACCGTGCCATTGGTGCTACTGCGCTGAATGAAAGAAGTAGCAGATCCCACAGGTTGTCTTTCTAATAATAAATGCCTAACATTGACTGTCAACATAACTAATGTTGAGGATTTTGATTCAATTTCACACTGCAGTGTTCTCACTGTTCATGTCCGGGGTACGGACTTGGATACCGGCGCGCTTCTGCGTGGTAATCTGCATTTAATTGATCTTGCTGGTAGTGAAAGGGTGGACCGGTCTGAAGTAACTGGAGACAGGCTGAGGGAGGCCCAACATATAAATAAATCACTTTCCGCACTTGGGGATGTGATATTTTCTTTAGCTCAAAAAAGTCCACATGTGCCGTATAGAAATAGCAAATTGACTCAAGTTTTACAAAGCTCCTTAGGTATTATTCTCGGTCTTACATCCAGCATGCTTTCATATTGTGCAGTATTAAAGTGAACTAGTTATGATATTTTAGTTGTTTTTTCTTTTAGCAACTTTTTTTTTTTTTTTTCTCATTCTAGGTGGTCAAGCGAAGACTCTCATGTTCGTCCAGCTTAATCCTGATGTAGATTCTTATTCTGAAACTATAAGTACCTTAAAGTTTGCTGAAAGAGTTTCTGGCATTGAGTTAGGCGCTGCAAGGAGCAACAAAGAAGGAAGAGATATTAGAGATCTTATGCAGCAGGTAGTTGGGTTCCTAATTTTTATCAGTACGCTCAGTCAGTATCCATAACTTTTTTTCCTTAATCTTTCTCCCAGCTAAGGATAACTCAACAATTTAATGTTCAGCAATGAAATTGTGCACGTGCCAAAAAATAGGAACTCCTGAACTACTGCCCACTGGACATGCATAAACTTGGTTAGATTGAAGTTTGCCTAAGCTGATGAATTAATTACCTGTTTATAAGCATCTGTTTCTTTTGGTTTTAGCGCATGGATTGAGGTTCTCGAGTATAGAATCTGTACTGGTTTTGCCTATTTCATCTTTTGTTCCTGAAGTCTATAAAGCACAATTGCTTTACATGATTGGAACTTCCATGAATGACAACAGAGTTTGCCTATTATCTTACAGTCTGCCCAATCTGTCATGTTTGGGGAATAAAAGCGCAATGGATTCTGAGGAATGGAAATATTTGTTTAAGACTGAATACTTTGTTTCATTTCATTCATTGTTTTCTAATTTAAAGTGTGAATCTTGCAGGTTACATCCCTCAAGGACACAATTGCAAAGAAAGATGAAGAGATTGAGCGTTTGTTTCTTAGGTCTAATGCCAATGCCATGCGGCAAGGTAAGAACTCGCATAGGAGTGACTCTTCCTCTCCAAGAAGACATTCAACTGAGAGTCCACGTCAAAGCCCTGAGACAAGTGGAAGGAAAGGCTTGGGACCTTTTGAGAGAGTTGCTTCTGACTTTGATAATGGTTCCGAGTACAGTGAGAAACGTTCTGAAGCTGGTTCTCTGCAGTCAATGGATGACTTCAGAAATCGTCTGCGACAGTCAAAGTCAGTGGGGTCAGTGCGTGAACTAAGACTTCAACAGGAGATTCTCCCTCAGTCAAAGCTTAGAAAAGATGGAGACCAGAATTCTAAAGAGGATATTGAGCTCTTGCGGTTTGGAGAGGCAGATTCCGATGAGAGACTAAGTGACATATCTGATGGTGGTCTTTCAATGGGAACTGAAACAGATTCTGCAGAGTTGACTCTTTTCCCTGAATCTGCAAGACCAGCTGAATCCCCAGAACCATCAAAATCACCTGAAACTGAAAGATCAGCAGGAGTGACATCCCCAGAACCATCAAAATCACCTGAAAATGCAAGATCAGCAGGAGCGACAAAACCAATTGATACAGCAGAGAACACAGAGAAGTGAGTATACTTCACATCCAAGGTTCTAAATTTTGTATGAATAGTTCGTCTTAGACACTTCTCTAAAAGTTTGATGTTTTTTCTTGTCATTGCTAAGTTTAAATTAGCCTTGATTACTTTATTGATTTCTATATGCCATGCAATGCTGAGTTGCATATGCACACAAATACAAGGAAAAGAAAAGAGTTTGGGGATAGTTTTTTTTCCCCTTTGTTGTTTGACTTGGAAAGTTCTAGTACTTTACTGGTTAATAAACTACTGTCATTCAAATTAATCTGAACACCTGTAAATTCTGTTTGTTACCAGACCAAAGATCCCGAGGCATCCGAAAAAATTGATACAGACAAGATTGTCACGCTTATCATTGAATAAGAGCTCCACTCCAAGGCCTTCACCAAGTATGTATATTTAAACCTCTCTATTCCTTTTTATTTTTCCCTTAATCATTTTAAACTAGCAATTTATCTGCTCCTTAATTATTAGACAGGTAAACATTAGCCCTAGTTTGGTATAAAGGAATTCCATGTTTTCATGAAAGTTTTATTCATTTTACTCTTATGAATTTAGTCTAGTAGAATTTGACATTAATAAACCAAATTTTAGCATTATGAATGAATTATGCACTTCAAATTCATTTATACCAAATAAGGGGTTATCTAGGTTGGTGGCTAACCTACTTCTATATCACCTCTATGTTAATTGATTCGGATTACATGCTCTCTCTCAGTGACAGCACCTAGGAAATCTACTCTTGGTAGTTCGTCTGCAACCAGAAGTTCAAAGCGATGGCACTGAAACTGGGGAATTTTGGATGGTAAAGGAATTGACACTTACCCGTAGATTGTAAATTCTAACTTTATATCATGTTGCTCCTCTAGATTATCCCTTACTTCCATTTTTTCTTTAGAAAATGGTTTCACTGGAAGTGATAAACTAGAAAGTATTTTGTGATGTAAAATGTATAGACTCAAGGATCATAGTGTTAAGCCCGTTGGGTTTCCCCCCACTTTTTGTCCATCTTTTTATTATTTCTGCTTCTGAATTGCTGATTTTTGGTTTTGCATTTTGTATTCATTGCTCTCACTCTCTTTTACTATTTCAACTTCTGAACTATTTCAAAGCTAGTGACTTTTGCAATAATGGGGTGCAATCAAGATGGCTTCATGTTTCATATTGGAAGCTATGGATTGATCACTGTTGTTCGAAATCCTCATTTGCAGGCCACTTTTTTTATTCTTTGTATGAAAAGAAAACTTACTAGAAGTTTTAAAATAGTAAAAAATGTATTAGCAGAAAAAGAAAATTGAAAGGATAAAGATTAGGAGAGATTTTTATCTATAAAGGTTTCTCGAACTTTATTTTATAAATATATATTAGCCATCAGCTGGTATGTTGTGCGGGTTTAATTGAATATAGTATTTAAAAGAGATTAAATTTATATTTGTTTTGATAGTAAAAAGTTAATAAATATTTTTTAAAAAAATGGAGAAAATGACGCATGCTATTTATTTTTTACATTTTAGTTTTTTTTTTATTATTTTTAAAATCTACGAAGAATTAATTGTATTATTGAGCAAATTGATGTAGTTGTTTATAAATACTCTATAATAAAAATACATTTTAAATAACTTTAAACTAATTATTTTTTTTCTTTTGAATAATAAAATTAAAATAAAAAGAGATGATATTATATCTTTTTGTTTAAAAATAATTTTGACAAAATATTTTATTCTGGATATTTTATATTTAAATTATTTTTTCAAAAAATTTATTACTATGCATAAAGAGCACCCTTAGAAGAACATGTACACTGCTAGGTTTCATCAATTGAAAATCCCATCTATCGATCAAGATCTAAATTTTCCAATTAAATAGAATCGGAGGGCGTAGAAAATTATATTAATTATGACTTCCTTTTTTTTTCTTTCTTTTTTTTTTTTTTTTTTAAACGGCCCATTATATTATTACCAAATTGCATAGCAACGTCTGGTCGTTTGGAAGTCAGTTATTTGCTTAGAACATTTTAAACCGCACCAAAAAGAGCACTTCTGTTTATGCTTAGAACATTCTATAAAACACGACCATAAACCCTCGTTCTCTTCAACAATGAATCAGCAAACAATAGGAACGTTATTTTCTGCTGGAGGACTACTCAATTCGTCGAGGTCTCAACTTCTCTCCCTTAACTTTAAAGCTTCTAAAGTTTGCTGGCTTGCTTTCTGTTTGGATCCGGAGAAAAACAGAATGGAACATAAAACTCACGAGTCCACCGTACTTTTTTATTATTATTTTTAAGTTAGAGGAATGTGAATTTATAGAAGTCTAAAGTCTAAAGACTAAAGTTTTAGTTTTCTATTTTGCTATTCACCAGTTTTGTTCTGTTACTTTGTTAATTACTCTGCGTTGTGAATTTATGTGAAATGGAAGTGTTCTGGAGATTGGATTAATGGGTTTTGTTTGAACAATTGACTGAGACTGTTCTCAGTCTAATTCTATTGAATTTCAGCTTGATGAAGACGACATGTCTTAAATATATGGAGTGGCTGTGTCTGCAAGTTTCGGAGCCAATCTATTGCAGATAGCAAAGGACAAAATTAACTGGTGAATAAGTTTAGTAGATGCTTTCTCTTAATTTATTTTTCTGTACTTGCAACTTATTTGGTTTCATTTTTTTGTATGTTGATTTTCTAGAGAAATAGGTTTTTGTTAGCTTGTGGAAAAAATATAGCTGCTTATTATATAGGTTTGGCTACCTAAGTATACCTTTTAATCTAAAATTGAAATGCAGATTTTTATTTTTATTTTTTTGGGTGAAGGGTGTTCAGATGTCCGGTGAATATTTTCAGAAAATTAAAGACTTCCGTGAAACATTCTGTTTAATGATAAATATATAATTTGTGTTTCAGTTATTTTTTCATCAAGAAATATATGCTGTCATCTTCAACAAGCAAATTCTTGAATGATATGAGAAAATGTCTGGGAGCAAACGGCCTCCTCGAAGTGATCAACCTTCAATTGCATACAGGCAGAACCAAGTCGAGGGGGCATCTTTTGACCTTACAAATTTTGTCCTTGAAGATCATGCCTCCTCAAAATCTAAGAAAAAACAGCAAAGTAGCATATATACTGAACAGAAGTCCCTTCAAATGCTGAGCACAACAGAGCTTATCTCAGCAGTGGGGCAGATATGGAATCTTGTAAGTCCTCTTGCTAGTTCTGAATCAGAGGTAAAATCCAATCATAATGGTAGTGGCTCGGAGAAAAACGTTATCTTGGATGGTCTTGTTGTCAAAGATGTTGGTGCAGCAGATTTAAAAGATGACGATTGTAGACGTTTCAACATTGATGTGAGGACCACTAGTAATACTACAGCTTTAATTCAGCCAAAATTTGAATTTCTTAAAGTAACTCAGAAGATGTTAAATTTAGAACCTTATAGTGAAAATTATATGCGTCCATTATTCTCACAATTTATGAAGGGAAATAACATATTGACAAATGAGTTTCAGAAAGGAAAGGGGCTTGCAAGTGTAGAAATTTTATATGAATTTGAGAGTATTTATGGATGGATGAAAGAAACAATTCCTGCTAACTTACGTTGTCATAGTGTTACTAGGAATAAGGAAGAGAAAACTAATAAAGACTGCGCTTCAGGAAATGCATTCAGCCACAGGGATGGCTGCTTTTCTGGAGATGCAACTCATCCTGGAAATAACAATGCCTTGAGAAGTGCTGATTGCTATTCTGGTTCAGTCAAATCAAAAGATGAATGGTTGGGTGACAATATGAAAGTTGCAATGGAGACAGAGACAATTAGCTCCCTCTGCTCTGATTATTTTCTTCAGCCTCCTCATGATAATAATGTAAGAGGTAGTTTTTCGAGGGCACTGGGTTCTAGTCTTTACTTGGACCATCATATTGACTTTTTAGCTACACACAAGACTTCAAGTGGAACATTCCAACATAACATTGATGATTATAGAATAGCTGAAAGCACAAGAAAACCACATCAAATGGTTGTTTCTGAGGACAAAATTCTGCTAGATATTCGGTCACCACCATGTAAACAACCTTGTTATGCCCTTGCTAAGCAAGAGCATGCTTATGCGGGTGCATTTGCTGGTATATTTGTTAGTGTTTGTCTACATCCTGTTGACACTATAAAGACAGTTACTCAATCCTGCCATGCAGAACAGAAGTCTATCTGCAACATTGGGAGGTCAATTGTTTCTGAAAGAGGTAAATTTACTATGAAAATTGTACTGCTTGCAGTTGGTGGTAGCCCGTAAAAGTTCTTGGCTTTCTGTAAAAAAATGTATGTAAAGTTTTGTATATTTACAATTGACTTTTCAGGTTTAACTGGTTTTTACCGTGGAATTGCTAGCAATATTGCATCTTCAGCCCCAATTTCTGCCATTTATACTTTCACCTATGAATCAGTTAAAGGATCTTTGCTTCCTCATTTCTCTAAGGTGGCTTTTACAATTCACTCTGCTTAACTCTTCTATGTATCATTGCTTTTGTTATTTTGCCTTGTGTGTTTGAGAGGGACTAAAGTCAATGTTTTTCGATGCAGCTGCATATTCTTTAATTTGAAGCTTGTCTACCCTATAAGCGTTTCACCCCTCTCATTTTTACAGGAATATCACTCTCTAGCTCATTGCATTGCTGGTGGAAGTGCGAGCATTGCAACTTCGTTTGTTTTTACTCCAAGCGAGCGTATAAAGCAGCAAATGCAAATTGGTTCCCATTATCATAACTGCTGGTATACTTTTGTTATCCTGTTATTTCTGTTACATTAGTCCAATGATGCTTACTTTCATTCAATGTTGTGGTCAATGTGAAGTTTGTCAATCATTGGTATTTTTGTAAAACATAATTTTCTTGCATTTAAAGGTTATTGAATTTTCTTTGGTCGTTCACTTACCCTTCATAGCTGAGGTAGCATTTTCGACTTCTCTTATGTTGACAAGTATTTCTGTGTTACTCTCTGTGTCTTTGCAGGAATGCACTGATTGGAATTATTGGAAAAGGTGGTTTACCTTCACTATATGCTGGTTGGGGGGCTGTACTCTGTCGAAATGTTCCACACTCAATTATCAAGGTTAAGCCTTTCTACATGGTAGTTGTTGTCATTCAGCACATGCATCCGATTTTAGGGCCAGTAGAGAGATATCCACTTAAAGTTGTAAAGCAATTGATCACTTTTATGCCTGAACTTCAAAATACAGTCTGTCTGCTGTTTGTTGTACCTTCTACTGCAGTATATAATTCTCAGGATATATTTTCACCATATGCAGTTTTACACATATGAAAGCTTGAAGCAGTTGATGTTATCATCACAAAATTCCGATGCTCAACCCAACACACTTCAAACGGTTTGTTCATCTCTCTTTTCCAGCTATTATTTTATTGTAGCAGCAGCTTTTATGGTGCTTTGGCTTCTTGATAGCTCCATCATTGCAGATAATGAGTTGTTTTTAGGACTTGGTTAAACTAGATGTGCTGAGAAAATTTAAATCGCTGCAGTTGGTTTGTGGAGGACTAGCAGGTTCTACTGCTGCTTTATTCACAACTCCTTTTGATGTAGTGAAGACGAGACTACAGATACAGGTTTGCTAATACTCTTTTTTAATATATTATGGAAACGTTATATACTTTTTACTGATATCAAACATAATCTTTCGTCACCAAGTTTCTGGAGTGTAAGGAGTCCTTAGATAAAATTTAATTGTAAGTGTTAGCAATATGACTCGAGGTCTTTGTGATGAGAAAAAAAGATGACATTTATCATGTCACTGTAAACTGATTAAACGTTTCACTTCTATAACTTGTTTGACAGTGTGTATTAGTAGTCTAACCAAAGTTGGTTGGGTCCATAAACTGTATGTCAAAACAGTGCAATTTAAGTTATCTATTTACTCCCCATATGTTGTCTGCTAGGAAGCTATTATAATATATACTTTCTTCATAAGTTGGTTTTTTGCAGATCCCTGGTTCTATGAGCAAATATCAGAGTGTGTTTCACGCCCTTAAAGAAATTGGCAAGAATGAAGGTTTGAAGGGCCTTTACAGGTTCGTTTTCTTTTGATATGCACCTTGACATTTAAAATAATTTGTGCCATATTACATCTGAAACCAGTGAAACTCTCGAGGTATTGGTTACCTTGTAATAACAGATACCGTTCTGGTTGCTTCAACTACAAGTAATTTTAAACAGTGAATTTTTTTTATGGCAAAATAATAATAATAATAATTTTACTACGTAAAATTGCAAATAAAACAACGTATGTGTTAATTTTGATATGGCAGAACAAGTTCGAGCTTTTTTTTAGCGATTTATAAGTTTTTAAATCTCTTTGCATACAAATTCCTGTTTTTCATATGAAAGTGTGGAAATTTGTGATTATTATCAAGTATGCTCAATAATTACTAATCATATTTGGATGATCAGGGGACTAATTCCAAGATTGGTTATCTATTTGTCTCAAGGAGCACTATTCTTTGCATCCTATGAATTTTTCAAAAGATTATTTACTTTGGAAGTTCCCCAACTTAATGCTCGAGGGACTCAGTACAAAGAAAGCATGGAAGATGATTCAACTCATTTGCAATGGCCATCATGATTAGCATCACAAGCATCTTAATCTGCACTATCGCCACCACAAATGGTCAGACAGTTTGCTTTGGATTACATATCAGAACATTTATACTGAGACCTTTTCCAGATGATGTGCGATAAAGAAACAAGATCCGTCCAGCAATGAGCTGATATGGACTTCGTGTCCAGGAGGCCATTAATGGATGCAGTACCTTAAAATGGGGTGGCAAAAGTTTTGACCCATTTTCATTTTTTTTAACCTTTATCAGGCACCAGCTATGTAGACAAAAGCATTCACCAGAGCCCATTTTGTTGTATGATTGATATACCTGGTTGATTCCCAAGAAGTGGTGGAACCAATTTTTTTGGCATTGAGGGATTGTAAACCTCTCCTTGATAATTTTCATTTTAACTATTTCTGCAACAAGTATTTCAGAATTTAAATGTATACATTATAACATTTAATTGTAATATGATGTTTGATTTATTTTAAAATAAAGCGAGAGCCTTTAATTCCCAATTTTGTCCTGTCTTGTCCTAGTCTTGCTTCCACCCAACCTGTTGACATGGTGTTATTACTGAACTTGAGAAATGAAGAATGGGATATGTATTACTGTGCTGATGTGGCAACATGAGCCCACTAATCTCACAACTGGCTCTATAAGTCATGGCGTGGCTATCTATAACATGCCACATGTTGGAGAGTGATGATGTGGCTCCTTTCGATGAGGTGTCAGTTGCCAAAAAGTAGCAAGGATTTTCCATTAACAAAATCTCTCGTTTCACCATGGACCCACGTGGTGTGATATACACGTGTCCACCACCTGACAAGAGAGGTGATGGCGTGGCTCATTTTGATGGCATGTCATAGCTAACGTAGCAAGATTGCTCCACGTGATGCATTGTCTGACAGGTTTTGCGCACTTGGCATGAGGGTGATGGCGTGGCTTCATTTTGATGACGTGTTACTGACACGTGCAAGATTATTCCACGTGTACGACAGGTATCCAACTTATTGCTTCACGTGCGTCGTGTATATACGTCTGCAACACCTGGCAGGCAATGAGCTGGTTCTATTCATATAAGTTATGTAGTAAGAGAACCGAACATCAAGAAGTCATTGTAGTATGGTGGTATGCATTGCCGCCTGTCACGAGTGTGACTCGCGTTTGAGCTACAGCAATGGCGTAATTTTTTGATCTGTACTTTCTTCTTTTTGTGTTTCCCAAGGCAATGAAAATCAATCCAACAACAACCGAGGCCGAGCGGTCAAGATTCCAAACAGCTGAAAGCGAGAATGGATGAATTTAACTAAAAAATTATTGTCAAATTTTAATTTGAAATTAAATAATTTATCGTAAGAAAAGAATTTCAAATATTATAAAATCATAAGTTTGATGTTATAAAAATATAATTCATTCAATAAAATTGAATTAAATTATTGCACATAAATTCTTTCAAACAGACCTTGGTGAGAAAAATATAAAAGATTAGATGTGAATGGGAACGGTGTATTTTATTTTAGAACTTGATAGATAATGCTTGCTCAGATAACTTATTAGAAACATAAACAAAACTGTTGACAGTGAAAAGGACATAAATGATTAGTTCACTAGAAATCAAAGAACATATGCTATGGGAAAGGCAAAATGAGCAAAATTTAGTAATATAAGAAAAGAACACCTTCCCTAAAAAGATGACAGTTTGGCTTTATCCTGGAAGACAGCAAAATCTGAAAAGACGCCTCTTTTGGACTCGACCACATAGCAACAGGAGAGCCAACAACATCATTGAACTACTGTATCATGAGAAGACATAAATTTCATGCACATATAGCCAAATCAAGAAAATCCAGGACAAGGGTTGAACCCACTGTTTTATTATTCTGGAGATAACAGAATTTTTAACAAAATTTTGAAACCACCTAGTCTAAGATACACTAGTAACAATAACTTCTAGACAGCATTCCCAGGATCTAATTCCCCTTACCACCTTATACCCAATATAATACAGAATGTATAAGACCCCCCTATCTCTCAATTTTCAATTGGTACTTTTTCCCTGTTCTCAGAGTTTCAATATCCACAGTTTGTGTTTCTATTCTGTTTCTAGTTGTAGAAAGGAAGAATATAAATCAAATTATACATTTAAGAGTTAACCTTGATTGCTTGGTAACCCTCTTGCAGTAGAATTGATAGCCTAGTATATTAGTTCATGGGAACCATTCAGCTGTTGAAGGCTGTAAAAGAATTTTGACTCCGCCCGCGAATAACAACTTCAGCAGTAATACTGCAGTGGCCTTTTGAATGATGAATATTTCTTTTAGTTTTGAAGTCCAATCCATCCATGGTTAATATAGATTCTCCAAAAAGCCTTTTTGCATTATCAAGCAACGTAGTTGAGTCTATACCCGAGAAATTGGAGAAAATGGAGGGTTAAGTACATAAGATTGCTGGATATCTTCCTTTTTCTTGGAGACTTTCTTCTTTTTCTTTTCCTCCTCTGTGACTGCGTCAATTAAGAATTGCACTTCCTCCTCAATAAGTGCTTTCAGCGAATTGCAATGTGACAATTGCTTGCTTCTTTCCCCACCAGTAGTACCAGATGCTTCCATTCCATGCAATATAGCAACACAAATGGAAAATGCTTGTAATGTTGATAGCTGTGCATGGAAATCAACTGCATATTGTCCCTCTTCGACAACTCTCATGGTTAATGCTGGAGTTTTCTGTTTTGTTCCCTACATAGGAATTAGAATATGGTTAGAGCTAATGAAATTACTAATCATATTAACGAGAAAGCACTGAGAACCTTTAGATGGCCTGCTTTATATCACAAGGATTCGAGGACCAATCCATATATGAGTTATTGCAATTTTCGATCTAACTCTCAAGAGAAGAGCCATTTATCAAGAGTTGCAAAAGCAAGTGTAGCATGCTTCAACAGTTTGCATGCAAATCAATTGCTCAAAATAGATAAGAGCGGAATTACTAACAGCTAGACCAAATTCTAGTGATTTCTTATAAATGATCATTATTAATATGACAGTTCCAAAAGTAAAGTTGACAGACATTAATATATGTGTTGATATATTATATTCTTGACTATCCAAGAAAAACAACATTCTAAATCATTCTCCGACCGTAAACAGTAAAAAAGGAGCATCCTATTTCACCAATTTCAGGTCTTGTTTATCTGGGAGATCTATCAGATGGAACCATTGCCTGTGGACCCATTACAGCAATTTGATTTTCCTAGTTATCTACATTTATCCAAAATATGGTCATAATTAGGCACCAATCAAAAAGCTTACCTGAACAAAAAGTTCCAAAGGCTGTTGATTATCCATGAGTAGTTCATTTTCAGCACATTTGATTCCAGGACTGCCAAAAACAGTAAGTGGACATGCCATATCCCATCCACCACAATCACAGCCTCCACCCACTCTCCATCTATCAAGCAAAGAACAAGGGCCCCGATTTTCATCAACTGGTAAACTATGATTTCCATTTGGAATTATTACCTTCACCTTTTCTGGACTTTCCCCATTTGAAAAGTTTTTTTTCCCTTGCTCAACCATCTGGTTCAGTAGATTTGAATGCTTTTTATCACTTCGCTTGTCCCCTCTTCTGTACTTCAAGCTCTCTCTCTTTGCAAATGGGAGTTGAAGAACAATGGAAGCTATTTCCAGGTCTGAACGCAAAACTGCAGATGGCCATGGGTAAGGATTTGAGGCATTAAAGTCGATACCATCAGAAGCACGTTTTGGCTGATGTTTGAGTTCCATTCCATCAGAGCCATTATCCAACTCATGAGTTCCGCTAACAATGGCTGGTTTAGAACAATCGGGAGGTTTAATAGTACCATGAGACTCTTGTGTAGAAACACATCTTCTCGCATGAGCAATGTCATACAACACAAATTCTGTTACCACAGAGTTATCAAAAACCCCACCATCATTCAATTCTGAGCATAAGTAGCAGGAAACTTGCATCTGTCCCACCAGCGAGGATTCTTTGTTGCCATCAGTCAACCCCCAGCCACTAGCATTGCTCTTCTTTCTGCTGCAAATGGAATGAAATGTGTACACCCAGTTAAAAGCATTATTTGACTTCCATGTCTTGGCCACAAAAACTTCCTCCGGGCAATCCAAGGAGAACTCGAGATATGGCACTCCATGCTTATTTTCCAACTTGAGAGAACCATGTAGGTGAACCGGTGAACATCCCACAGCCGAATGTTGGTCATGTTTCTGGTCAATATCCGATTTCCCAACTGTAGGTGCGAAGTCATGCAACAAAGATTTCTTCAAGCTCTGATCTTTTCTCATGTTTGGCATCCCTATAGCTTTGATATCACCTGGTTCTGCTATATAACCCAAAGGACTCCGAGAAGATTTGGATTTCATAAATGGATCAAACATTTTTTTTATGGGGCTAAACCGGGACTTTGAACTGGCTTTAGAAGAGCAATCACTTTCTGAAGGAGAAGGCCAATGCGGGATTCCAACCTTAGCAGAAAGTGATTTATGGAATGTTGGAGCCATATCTTTTTCAAGAAGATCATTAGCATCATTCACAGGACCAACAACTTGCTCGCTTCTGAAGGTTGGATTCTCAATTGATTCACGTCTAACAGTTCCGGCAGATTGGTTTTCCCTCTTATCCAAATTTGGACAGATTTCAATAAAACCATCTGATAAGCATTGTTTTATGCAAGGCTTCCTAATGGATGTCAGATTCAAGCTTGAGTTCAGAGACAATGCTGGAGAATTCTTGTGTGTGTTCTCATCATCTGAACAACACAACGAGTCAACAATGCTAAAGGAGAAATTAGTGTCACTATCACGCGACAATTCAATTTTTCTCCTTCCCTCATTAGTCCCCATTTTCTTCATTTTCCTTACATCTCTAGAACTTTGATAAATGGAACCTCGCTTCAGCTCAGTGCTACCTTCTAGACCAACAGGTCTAGCTGGAGTCTTACAAGAGGTACTACGATACCGGCGAAAACTTATCTCTGTGAAGCCTTCCTTTACTGTCAATATATCATCTTTACGTGTTAGTTTGTTGATTGTGCTTTTCTTTTCAACATCTGGAAAATGTCTACATGGAAGAACAGTTTTAGGACTCAGATCTGAAGAGTAGCTCTTCTTGAAATCTAACTCCATATCTAACCCCATCGATATATCCACAACTCTGCAAAAAGCAAAGATTAAAAAAAATAAGAAAATGATTGCAGCCTTAAAGAAGTAGAAAAGCAACACCCAGCCATATGCAATAAATAAAATCAGCATCTAGTTAAATCTAAGAATCTCAAAAATGTGAAATCCGGATAAGCCAGAGTTAATCAAAATATCCTGAAATGAAAAAAAAATTTTTGTGGAGCTTCTGTTACTACCAACAATATGCCGAATAAACAAAACATGAAAGAGGCAAACTGAATTTATAACTTAATGTGCCAAAGGGAATTTTCCTGAATACTACAAGAAGCAACTGAGAAGAAAAGATCCTGCTTTTAGAACGGCTATTTTCATTACTATAGCCACAAGCTAAAAACAAAACATATTTGCTTCTTATTAGAAGAATGTGTACATATCATAAGTGAAGCTAAAAACAGATCATATGTAGTAGTTATATATTAAGAACACATCAAAAAATTGTATTTCCATCCTAAATAAGCATAAATAGTCAAAACCAATAATCATAAGTAATAGCTGTCTCTGACATTGCTCTATTTTGGAGTACTAGGACAATCACCTTAACTTTATAAATAAACCTTCTTCCGAAAAGCAAATTCCCCATAATTGATTCCAGAACTTGAGATCCCATAAACCTCAAAAAAACTAGCTTTGATCCCCCCCAAAAACGAAATCCTTAAACCAGAAAGGAATCCTATGATCTATAATTCTCTATAAACTTCAAAAAAAAAAAGAAGCAAAGTAACATTTCTAAAGGCTATAACAATTATTAGCACAACTTTCTTCACTTGCATTCTAAGCCAAAAAAAGAATAATAGAAAAGGAAAAATAAAATAAAATACTCAATAAACTCGCCATACCCCACTAGATCTCAGAGAAGTGAATTCGAAGAAAAACCCAACAAATCAAACTGCAAGCAGATGCCATCATACCATCAATCTCTTTCTCTTGAGCTCAAAGTCTCTTATGAAATTCTTTAAAGGAACAAGAAACCAAAAAAACCATCTTAAAGAAGAGTCAGCATCGACCCAAAGAGTACTTAGACCCTCAAAGAATCAACATTCAACAAAAGTACAAGGTAAAGCAAAAATAAACTAGAAGTGGACCAATAGCAGTAAAGCATAATAAGCACAAAAAGCCTGTTTCGGAGAGAGAGAATGCATGCCTTGGTTATAAAGAGAAAGCAAAAAAAGAAGACTCTGATGAGTAAGAGTAGACTGTTGGGTGAACACACACACACTCTCTCTCTTCTCTCCCTCTCCCTCTCACATGAGAAAGAGCTTCAGTGAGAGACATGGGACTGCTAAGGTTCTGTTCATGTCTAGTAAAAAAATCCATCTTTGTTCAAATCATGACATGCAGTTATATTTTTTAGTTATTCTCTTCCATGTGAGGACTTTCTGAAAAGACAATAATGCCCATCTAAAACAGTGAGCACTATATTTTGTGTGAGGGCAAATCTGCCAATTCAGTCTGTTAATCACTTACTTAAACATATATTATAGTTTAGGGAATAGCATAGTTGAAGACAAGATGATGCCTGCATTTAATTTTACCGTTTCCAATAATTAAATTAATATCTAAATATTTTTTTTTGAAAGGAATATCTAAATATTATTAATTCAGAAGATTGCTGATCCAGTCTGTTCTAAATTACTATAAACTCCTTGAGGATGAAGGTATGAAACTATTAGTTGACACAAATGCCCATTTTCGTGTCAACTTCTTCATTTAATGGAAACCAAGTTCGGGTAGGAGGATGGTCCAAAAAGTGAATAAAGCTATTCAAACTTTCTTTTTAACAAAAGAAGTATATATAATTTGAATCATTTTTCAACATTGAAATTAATACATTTACATATTAAGATTCAAAATAATATGTATTTATATATTGAATAATATTTTATAAATTAAATTTAATTAATTGTATAAATATCAAAAATTAATACGTGCGGCGTAGAAAATAAGAAGTCAAATTAACCCCTTTTTTATTCATATATACAAAAATTAATTTGACTCAGTTTGATTTATTATTTATTTTTTAAATATGTGATTAAATAAATGAGGCTAATTTTTAAATAAAGTTTAATAAACAATTATTTGTTTTAAATAATATATTTGGTGTGTTGGCATTGCATTTTAGAAGGTCACAATCAATGTTAGACATATAAATTTGGGGATTGTATGTGATAAATATGAAAGCACCAAACTATCATTTTCAAATGAAAATTGTGAAATAGCCACTTACTTTTTTGTTGCCCTATAGTAATTAGTTCATTTATAAGAAAGGCACTCTTGTCAAATAGCAGGTGGATGCACGGTCTTTCTGGTTGATGGTCAAAGGAGAATATGGTAATTATAAATGCATGTGATGTGATGAGAAGGCAGTCGGTCGCATCTTTTTTTCATTCAATATTATATAAAATGAATCCGCAGCAGCAATAATTCACGGCCCATTCAATGTCAAAAAACAAAATTCACGGCCCATTAGAGCGTGAATACAATTCATTATAAAGCTTATTAGAGCCAATAGAACTCACTAAAAGCAAAAAAATAAAAATAAAAATAAATAAATAAATAAATAAAATTGAAACCTCCAACTTAATACTCCACTAAGTATATATATATATATATATATATATATATATATATATATATATATATATATATATATATATATATAATGATGTTATAATTAATCATATACAAGACAAAGGATAGACACGTGAAATGGTTAATCATATGCATGCATGCTTAATAATAATCACCATAATGCTCCACTTCCAAGCATCATGATGAGCCATGCACGCACTTGTATAGATGAAATTTTTTTATTATTATTATTATTTTAGTATTTATTTGGAAAAAGAAGATTTTTCTGGCAGCATTTCAAACGAACATTTGGCAATTGACTACCTCAACCAAAATGGATAATGCAAGAATTAAGGAAGCTTCTATGAATAATAACTTGATTTTATTGAAATTGAACCAGAAAATTGCAAATGCAACCTAGGAATCAATTGAATCAATTAAATGACTGATAACTAATCAATTTCTTGTTCATTGTTGTATATGAAAAAATGGAGACAGACTTTCAAGCTCAGCTCGCTTTCTTGCCGCCCTTCTGAAAGGCTTTCTGTTTCGCCACCATAATCTATCAATTCCACTTGATCTGTTAGATGTGCTATTATTGCTATTTGGCCACCACAATCTATCAATTCCACTTGATCTGTTAGATGTGCTATTACTACTATTTCCAACTGAAAGCATCTCTTGTGCTATACTATAATCAGTTTCCTTTGGCTTCTTTCTTGGTATTGTGTGCGTTGGAGAAGGTGTTTTCGGCTCGACAAATTTGGAACTTGTCGCCCTGTCAAAGCATTCAATAACTAGGAAATTAGCAGACTATAACAAGTAGTCTGGAGAAACTATTCAACAACGATAAACTCACCTCTCATTATCCATTTGCTGTGATGTCGACAGCTCTTGTTGAGGATCACACGCGGCACATACATAGATCTTTGGCAGGTAGAGTATATTAACGCAATCAATGTGATACCACTCGTCACATCGATCACAGGTAACCTTTGCTCTATCATCATATGGCTTTCGACAGATGCAGTACAGCATACTACGAGATTTCAGTAACTGCATAATCCAGTAAACAGTATAACACATTCAAACTCTTACAAGGACCCAAGCATTTCTTTGTGTAAGGTCAGCATTTGTTACCTTTAATTCCTTCTCTAAGGAAACAGGCAAATTTTCACCTTCTGAAAGAAGTTCAAAAACATGATCTAAGCCAAGATTCCCAGAATCCAAGGCAACCTGCATAAAGCAAAAAGACAACTTTTCAAATGATACCAAAATCAAAATTATTTGCAACAAAAATTATAAGCAAAGTGCTCTGAACCTTCTCAGCACGATCTGCCCACTGCAAGCCAATATGCTTTAATTCTATGAGTTTTTGTCTGAAGTAATCTTCAGGAGGTATATTCAAAGCCAGCCCCTGTGAGAATTTCAAACAGTAATTTCAATACTTGCATCTTCAAGTATGGAATTCCTATTTTACATCTATAAAATCCCTCCTAGTGAAACACATTCTGCCACAATATATCAGTTTTATGCCATAGAAAGCTTAGATAACACAGGGCACAAGAACCAAATTATCAAGTTCTTTGAATGAAATAGTATAGATAGAAATACAATACATTGGATATTGGGGGCAGCTTAGGAGGGTCAGTGAATATCAGAACTGACTTAGTACCAGTTCAACATAACTAAAGTGGTGTATCTGGCCAATATAAATACCAAGACGTACCTCTTTCGTATGCTGCTGAATCTGCTGCATTGCAGGTTTCTGTGCACCATCTAATAATCTCTTAGCCTTCACTCTCCATGAATTTCTTGCTAGTGCCATTTCAAGGCCATAGTTAACTTCTTTCTCATATACACCAGCCATATGTGCGGCCTGCAAAACAAAAACACATTCAATTGCAAACATACTGGATACAACCTGGTAACTTTTATCACATTTTCCACTTGCTTCATATAAGCAAGTAATAAATAAAAAAGAATAAGAAGAAATATTAAAGACATCCTCAGCAAAATAACACAAGGAGATCAGGTGAAGAACTGAAAAACAAGGACCTTCAAAGCTATAATAATTTTTTTAGAGATAACGTTAAGATCTTCATGCAAATAGGATGCTTCAAAATCCAGTATTTCTCTCAAGCATGTTTTGCATTCCAGAGCTTGCTCCACAATCTGCTGTAATGCATCTCTTTCTTGAATCCTGTGAAAAAAAGCAACAGTTATGTGATCAAATATCATACCATCACAAATACAATAAATAAAATTAAGAAGAAAATTTCACATTCAAAAGTATAACAAATACTCCTTGGGAGAATTGTTATACGGCAGTCTGGAACATTTAAAGCATCTAAGTTGCTCAGTTACCATCTCATGCAGATTTAGACAAGATAGTCACCTTGCCCCAGATCATAAAATTCAAAACATCATGGAATTTCATTGTCAATAAGAAGAACAGCAAAACTCATCATATTATCAATCATGAGAAACGTGAAGTCCTTTAGAAATTCCATGTGTTTTTTCTAGCCTACTTCACATAAAATGCAAAAGAAGTTCATAAACTACAAAAAGAGCCTCCCAAGAATATTTGCCACAGTATTCAGTTTACTATCATAAATATAAAGCTTAAGTAAATGCCATAATGTAACTCACAGCATTCAAAATTAAGATCAACTATAAACACTGTCCATGGATGCTTCACATGAAAAAGCATTAGAAATTCAGCTTATTACCCTATAGATAAATGTTCTGCATCGGATAGAAGTTTGATAAGCATGCTTAATTCTGGTTGGCTCCCTCCAAATCTCTGTACCAAAAAAATAAAGAGTGAGATGCATGCACAAACTTCTTATAAGAGATTGTCCCAAGGAATAAGTAGATAGACAAATGCATACCAGAAAAAGAACTTCATTTTGAACCATTGATGGATCCTCAAGGCAACAGCAATAAGGACAAATATAGAATTCTACATTATTCTTCTCAAGTGATGCTGGCTCTAGGCATTGCAAGTGATAGCTGTTCAAGATATTTAATAAAGCATGTAACAAATCCTCTAAGTCAACGCCAAAAAGCATCATCACAATATGCAAACATGAAAGCAGATGACAACCGGACCATATGTCATATGAAAAAAAATTGACTTCAATTATTCTCTATGTAAGGAGCAAAAATAATATCACAGTTCTTGAATGTGCATTATGTATCCAACTAAGAGAAAGGTTACTACATGTCAATTGACAACCTGCCATTGATCTATTAAAGAAACAGAAAACGTTTTTCTATAACTGTCTAGAAGTCCAATGTTCCTGGTCAACACAATGGGCTAGTCTATCTGCCTTGTCCTTTTCTAAACACCACGCTGCCCAAAAATTCCACCATTGATTGGTAGATGGGAAGACTAAAGCTCGAGAAACCCCACATCAAGCAGAAGACGGGAGACCAAGCAATCTATGCCTTATTGGCAAATGGCAAATGCTCTTAAACACAGCCAAAAATATCTTACCAGTCTTTGCATGCTGAACAATTTAAGAACTCCTGATCTTCATGATAACTGGAGCAGCACATGAACAACTTTCTTGCTTTAAAGTTCTGTAATTTGCCAAGGATGTAACATGATGTGTCTAGAGACTGTTTGATCTGTACAATATCATAAGATTCAAATATCAGCTAATATGGTGACAAAGCACACTAGAAACAAAAATTAAACATGAATATTTGTTCATAACCTTTTGCAATGAACCTAGTAAAGGATTCTGATCATCTACAAGAATTCCTACAGTTTCCACGAGACGTTGCTTCCATTTTTCAACCTTTTCAACTTCAGATAAAATCATATCTAGTTCAGAACAAGCAAATGCAGAAGCTTCCCCAAGTTCCTGAATTTGATACAATCACTTTCGTATTATACTTAGTAGTAAAGGGTACATGTCAATAACACATCAGATAATACCCAAAAAGATGATTTGAAATTTCCAAGCATGAAATGAACGCAAAACAAACACAACTCAATCAGCTTAAAATCCTAAAGCATTAAGCTGATTATATTATTTGACATGTTGATGTAGCAAACACCAGGCCTCCACATATCTAATCCTTCTTAAATTCTATCACATAAAAGAAAAGGGTGATAACTATAATAAATCCTAATTCTAGAATCAGTGTGTGCACATTGATCCTGGAACGTCACAAACACTGAGCTTTGTAGCGTCAAGTTTGAGCAATTACAAAAAGAAAAAAAAAAAGTACATTGTCCTAATTGTTTTGGAATTATGAATGGATATTAGCATGGATAAATTTTTAATGAGACACACAGAGGAAAAGAGTATCCTCACTCAAAGCTCCTGTTCATCTGCATTGCAATTACCAGCAATTGCTTTTAACACTCAAGGCACTAAAGCTAGAGCTGTAATATTAAGAGTTGCCACCTTAAGTTCAAAGCTAAGCAGATTTATGAAAAGAGAATAGTGAAAAATCAAAGAATCAGTGCAATGCAATAGACCATACCTTAAGTTTTAGAATTTGAGACCAAGAACGTTCCTCAAAATTAAGATGGAAAAATTGGTCTACTTGTTCTCGCCACAACCTATATTTGCAGCCATAATGAGGAACAATCAAGTATCAGCAGCAAGGAAATCAAGGAATACAAATCAAAAAGCCAGAATATACAAATATCAAATTAACAACCACAAAGTAATGGCCCACACAATAGTTCTAATGTTCTAACTTGAAAACATGTAAGAAGCAATTTCTTATGATTATTGCTTTTCTCCAATTCAATGATAGCAACCTCGTAAAAATAAAATAAAGAGGGGATAAGAAAAAATGAGAGTCATTAATGTATCATAACTTCTGGGAGAGAGAGAGAAGGGGAGGAGGGGGGAGGGGATGGGCCCTCAAACAATTACATTGGAGACCAGGGCTTGTCTTTTACAGAAGAAATACAAAAGACATGACAGCATGTGTACATCTGTAGAAAATTAATGCAAAATCACTGTTTTGGTACTATTTACTTTGTTTATTGGAGCCATAAGAATTCCCTTCAATCAATTCAATGAAAAAGGAATGCAGTTGCATATTGTCAAAAATTTATCTTTTGCACCAAATCAAAGTGAGTCTGTGGATTGATATGAATTTGTAACAAATGCCATTTTTTCAGTCAGGTTAGCTCTTTTTGGAATATTTATAGCATTCTTTTTATATAAGCCTGTGTTAAAAAATTTGAACTTCCTTAATTTGTCCAATAAGTTCACTAAAAAGGATCCTAAGAGATTTATTTGGGATAAGATACTAAATGTGGTGTGTAATGGTCCAATAATCGAGATTATGTAGATGCTCTTTATGCAATATCTTTTATTAGGGGTAAAAGAAAATTGACCAAATTAATTCATTGTATCAACTACCACAAATTTGCAGAATAAATATCAGTTAAGGTAAGACAAAAGAAATCAAAAGATAAGGAAATTGAATGGATACAAAAGAAGACTCACTTGTGTTTCTCAATAGCATTTACAAGTTGATCAACCACAATGGGAAAGGAGACATTGATTCTCTGCAATTGGATAATTTCAAAGGAGCAATTGATACTTGGCAATTGGATAATTTAAGTAAAAGCTGTAGAGTGCACAAATAGGTGAAGCAAAAAGCTAGCAATAAAGTACCTCAGATTTCACAAGAACTTCTTCGGCCTCACTCAACTTGCATCTTTGAAAATTACTAGGCAAAGAAATTACCTCCAAGGCTTTCCTTAGCCATTTAACCCCATCAATTAAAGAGCTCCACAGAGAACTACAGGTACATGCAACAGAAAGTTTTTCTGAAGTCTCCATTAAGCTCTCAACGTCCTTCAGTAAAAATAACAAGTAGAATCAAGTGTTATAAGCTTCAATCAAACAAGTCAAAACAACTCAAAGCATAAGGAGGTGGGGAATCCCAGTGCAAAGGGCTCCTTGCTTTGGAAGTTTCAGAGGAAAGTTGTAAAAACCAAATCAAGTGCAAATTGCTTATTTGAATAACTCGTTTTAAAAAGAAGCAGTTGCTTAGGGAAAGGTCCATGCTTTTTTATGTAATCAGATATTAAAATTTTAAGGGGAAAGGTTACAACATTAATACAGATGAAATTCCTGACCTCTAAAGAAGGAGCAGCATAGTAGAAAGAAAGGGCCCTACTACACCATTGCAGCACAGAACAAGCATTCTGAAGTTCTGGAAGCCCAAGAAAGTCAAAACCAAGAGAGATACCAGCTTTTATGATGGACTCCATTTGAGCAACCAAATGTCCAATTCTTGCAGTAAGATCAATGGTCTTTCCATCACCAACAAAACTTGTACCCAATATGCACCCAGCATCTTGCAATGCAGAGGAAGCAACCTGCTCCCATTCCTCACAATTCTTTAAAACCATTTCAAGCATCCTCTGTTCAGCTAAAGTTATTTTAAGTAACTTTGACTGCAAAATTAACTCCTGCATGATATTCATTAAATTCTTTTTTTAATAATAATGTCAAATTTAATATCAATGCTTAGTAGACATAGTACATTCTAGAGATGACAAACCTTCAGGGCCTCCAGTTTAAGTAGAGAACAATAGCCAGATTCCACGGAAGAAGACCTTAAAAATGCCTCAGAATTCTTTAACCAGCACTTGGCCACTACTACAGCATCTTTGACATCTTCTAAACTAGGTAGAATAACAGATATGTCTGCTGCACTCCTAGAATATTAAAGCTCGAAGATTATAATAATTAGTAATAATAAAAGACAAATCAAACAAGGTAAACCTCAAATAAGTCAAAGAATAGAGAATAGTAAGAATGCTCAAAACCTTATAATGTCCTCAAAGTCAGACATTTGAGCTTTGTGTTCAAGAACTTTTACTGCTCTTTCTTCCCAAGACAAAGCAGTTGCAAGAACTCCAGATATATCAACAAATAACTTCTCATTCTCAATCTGTAGCCTGAGAGGAAAAAACAAACGCCATATATGCAATCAAAATCAAACACAATAAATCTCTCTCCAATCGTCAGGTATTCAACAGCATCAAGGGAAGAAGCGTACACAGTAGCATCCATCATAAGTTGCTGAATGAAGTCCAAGGGCATTTTGGATTCATGTGCCTGCATATCAAGTTCCCAAAATTAATTAGTAATGAATGCAGAATGATCATGGATGTTTCCTCTACTTATCACACCCATTGTTATTGAAGTGTTCCTATTCATCATCCAATAGCCACTCAAAGCCGTTGAAATTTGTAAACAGAAATGGGCACTGACATCAGAAGAAAAGAAACTAATAGCATAAAAAATACATGTTGACACGCTAAATGCCATTGCCATTCCTCAGAAAAATTTAAGCAAAAGAGAAATGAAAAGAGTAACTAATACCTTCATAGCTTTTTGCCTGCAACAAGCCTTCTTCAACTCAACCTCAAGAACAGACAGCTTATCAACTGTTCAAAGAAATGAACCAAACATCAATATGGCAAAACTGTAATAACAGACACCAGTAATAAGTGCCAGAAAGTAACAACAAGGGATCTGAATATTCAAAACCTTGAATTTTCAAGGACGCTCCATCTTTCAGAAGGCATTTTAACTCATTAACCACAATATCTTGTTCTTCTCGTTCATGAGCATTAACCAAAAGATCATCATAGCGAGCAATCCATGAAACAGCATCAAGGTGGTACTGCTTCAGAAGCATCAACTCTGGTACTTTAACAGTAAATTTACCCCATTCTTGAAGTAGCACTTCAACATCCTGAATCACTCAAAATTCTAAAACTTTGTCCTTGGACTCTCTGAAACTTGGAATAAGGGAGACAAAAGGCAGTAAAGGTATATCTTACCTTCAAACAACTAGGAGATTTCAAAATTACGCTACAGCAACCCTTGCATAATTCAGCTTGTCTTGATAGATCTAAAAGCATTCCCACTTCAGGAAGCTCAACTTGAAGTTCTGATATCTATTCAACAAGAAAAGGAAACATTGAAATCAAGAGTAGGAATTGATAGGAAGACATGGCAATTTGCAGAATAAAGAAATTCAATTCACCTCTGACTTCAACTTGTAGAGGAAATCAATATCAACTGCAGCAGAAGATTTTTCTGAAATGCATTTCCTTGCATTCTCTATCCATGCCTAATGGATGGGGTAACCACATAAGCAACAAATAAACAGCAAGATAGCTACATAAAATTCTAACTCGCTAACATATGCAAAAAGACTTTTGGGCAAAATTTCACTATAAAAGAACTCCAATTGCAGATCATGAAGCGACAATTAAAGCAAGGAATGTGAGAATGGCCCAGGCAATTTCAGACACCATAACACTACAAATAGAATCAAATTTTGTGATGATGGATTTAAATACTTTAAAAATTCCCTATCACGATTGATTCCATGAGGTCCATATTTCAACGTCTTAATCATCCATTAGGAACTAAAGAATCAAGGAACATCAGAGCAAGTTTCACTCAACCAACAAAATGCAGACAAAGAGAAGTCTAGTTAACTAAAAATGAAAAGATTCAGCGTACAGACCTTTGCTTGACTTACTCAACACTCAACATGACAAGCAAACCTAAAGTCATTGGTTCTCCAAACAATTAGACAAGAACCTCAAAATATTAAAGAAAAACAATTAAGCCAAGATACATGGGTAAAGAAATTTCATTCAGTGGACCATCCAAACAACCAAGCAGCACCCTTAAAAGTCTACCAGGAAAAAAAAAAAAAAAAAGAATATACTCTGAATGCATCAGCAAATTTACCTTAGCTGGTGAAATTTTCCGCAATAATTTCTCACTTTCTTTTATATAGATTGGGAAATCACACGCTCTTGAGTACAGCGAGTCCAAATCAGATATCTGGAGTGACAATGATGAAGAATGGATGACATTATCTAAAACCGAAATTCCAGCAGTATCACAAAAATTGAACATAAGATTATGTGCAACTGTATGTATAGAAATACTTTTGAGCATGATGACAGAGCAGAATCAATTTCCTGAATCAACAGCCTGGCTTCTTCTGCATGCTTCTGTATGAATTGAATACATAGGTGTCATTTCAATTAGCAGACAACCACCCAAAAAGCAAGCAAGGCAGAAACTACTTGTAAAACCATAATAACCTTCAATCTAAGATGCCCAGGCTCATTACAGGGCACAGGATCAAAACTCAGCAACTCATTGATATACTCCATCTGCACTCTCTCAAAATCAGATTCACCGCAACATGACCACTTTTCAATTCTAGAAAGGCTATCTCTGATGCCTTCTGCCCATTTATGAGCTACAGTCAAATTCTTTGTCATATCCCGCACCTATATTACAAACGAAGTAATATATTTAATTGGACATTTTTGTCATAACCTGTATTCCTAAGAGTACAAACAGAAGATAAGATGATGTCTCAAAACTCACTGAATCCATCTCAGAACCAGCCCAGAGAAATTGTTCAGCCTCCTTCAATAGAGTAGCAAATGCATCACCGGAGTATGGATTCTGAAAAACCTTACTGGAGCGCAAAAGCCATTGTTCAGCAAGTTGGGCCAGACTGACATGGCCACCTTTGACCTACACACATTCACAACATCAGAATATACTCCTACAATTAACTCCTATTAATTGAAGACATGGTAATTAAAGGTGCAAAGGACCGCTGGAGCCTAGGCGCTAGCCTTAGTGAGGTGAGGCGCAAAAAATAAAAAAATAATTAAAAATATATAATAACTTCAAAATTTGAAAAAAAAAAATTCATTAATAATATAAAATATATAATGATATAATTGTAAATGTAATACAGTTTCAATTTTTGATTTGATTATAAAATATTATGAGTTTAGGATTTAATTGCGATTCTTGAACATGTTTTGTATATGATTGCAACTACATTGGCTGCAGCATAGGATCTATATAAAAAGTTGTATAGCCTCTTCTTCCTTCTTTATTTTTCCTATCTTCCATAATTCTCTCTTCCTTCTATACTCTTTCTTTTCTCTAATTTTCTACCCTTTTCTCAGTAGCCAAACACACTCATTAGGGTTGCTATGCTGAAATTCTAACAAAATCAGAAAATAAATTGGCAGCATAACTCCTTATATTTTAACATATTGAATTAGAGAAGGGAGTAGAAGCAAGAGAGATTGAAAGAAAGAGGCAGATACCTGAGTTTTGATGGATGAAAGAAACAATCTGTTGATTTTTCTTCTTTTCTTCCATTATTATTATTATCATTATTATCATTTTAACGTAAACATATAAAAGATGAGGCGGCTAGGTCATATACTCATAAAAGGAAACCCTAGCCGCTAGTACAGGGAAGAAAATAGAAAAGGTGCGCCTTTTCCGCGCCTTGCGCATGTGCAAAGGCGCGCACCTAAGCCCAAAAGTTCTCGCCTCATCAATGTTGCCTGCCTTTTAGTGTTTAAGACTCCAGCCTTTGCGCCCTAAGTAAGGCGTGCCCAAGGCGCGCCCTTTAATAACTATGATTGAAGAATACGGTAGCATATTACAAACTATACGCTGACCAAATAACACTATATATTGTCTGAGAGTATACACTGGAAGCCGCAGAATGACACTTTTTTAAGCATCTAAAGTAGGAAAATAAAACAGCTCTTTCACAACATTTGATGGACAATTTTCTTGAACATCACTACGCTCAGAGATGGATAATAAAAGTTCAACTGCCAGCTTCAGTTTGACCACCACAAGCAATAATTTTATATGAAATAGCAACAATATTTAAATCTAGTAACTTCCTACCATTGTCAATTAAGTTATTCGATGGCAATTAAACCATTGAAGCAGACCTTGTTTTGTTACTCCAAACCAATAAATTTCAGATAACAAAAGAATGAATATCCAATTAGCTGTTTATGCCTACAAAATCCAGATGATAAGAGTTTACTTCCTGAAGATGACATTTTCAATGGCAATTAAACCATTGAAGCAGACCTTGTTTTGTTACTCCAAACCAATAAATTTCAGATAACAAAAGAATGAATATCCAATTAGCTGTTTATGCCTACAAAATCCAGATGATAAGAGTTTACTTCCTGAAGATGACATTTTCATTAACAGGAAACAAGAAAGTAAATTCATCGGTTGAAAAAGAAGCTCAAATGCTATATATTCAACAAACTAGTGATTTATGGCTTTAAGTTAATCCAGCCAATGGCATGAGTATTACGCATTTGTCCACTACTCGGAGAAAGAGAACCAACCTTCTTGGTCAAGACATTCATTTCATTGGAACGGGAACTTTGCCTTTGTAAGCTATTACTCTGTGATCTCTCCTCAGAACCAAACTTATCTGCTGTAAGCACCAAGTCATATAACTCTGCAAGGGTATGACGATAAAGAAGACGAAGTCTGCTGGATTTGCATTCACAAATATGCTCCCAATGCTGCATCAGGGTCAAACATAGACCAGTCATTATAGAGAGGCATTACAAAAACACTAATCATTAGAAGTTTCAAAAAAGGATGAAAGCCAAATTATGCAGAACAAATTCTAGTAAACGAACATTTGGAAGCCATTATACAATTATAATTCCTTTGTCTGATCCCAAAGGGACATACAATTAGAATGCCATTCAAGGGTAACCAATGCACAAAGCATCCCACATTTGTATGCTCTAGGAAGGGTTGATACATGCAGCATTCCCCTACTTTTTGTAAAGAAGCTGTTTACGCAGCTCGAACCCATGACCTCCAGGTCACAAGTGCAATAACTTTACAATTACACAAAAACCACCTTCATAATCAGAATGCCATTTAAAAAAAAAAAAATAGAACTGTGACAGTCGATAAGTTGGATGACCCGTTTACAACTTGTTTAGAGCAGTCTGATTTCTATAAGGAATGCAATAGAAAAAAAAAAAAAAAAAAAAAAAAAAAAAGAGAGGGAGAGAGATTGGTAGCCCTATGGCTAATTGAAGACATCCCAATGTTGAAGATTCAATAAGTTATGCAATGTCTAGGTCTGTATCAGCTTGCACTTTGAATTTCTAATCCACTTCAAGAAAAAAAATACAACAATTTACCATAGGTATAACACCAAAAAAACCATCTCTATTTTTCAGTAATTAATTTTCTTTAAACAAGGTATAATAATAATCCTGCCAAAGGTGGTGCTATCAATGTATGCTTGGAGTTGCAACTAAAAGTCTCATCTACAAAAACAATAAACAAATATAATCAAAATGTTCTACATGAGATTCATGGTTGTCCAGATAAAGAGTAAGCATCCATTTCCATTTACAAATGTTCAACAGGCAATCTACGTTCTCACAAGCTCTCAAGTTTTGCTCTCTCCAAGCGGTCCACAAAATAGCCAAAAAGGAGTGCATCTCTTACCTCCTAACATTAAACCTAGCCTGAAATATAAGCCTCTCCAAGCATTTAATCCCATTTCTATATTCTCTCTATATTAGAGTCAATAAATTTGAAGAATTGTAATATTGTATAATGAGCTCATTATTTCAGTTTGCAATAATTGATAGTTGTAAAAATAAATATGAAATGTGTCGATAAGAACTCGCAATGCATAAGGTTATTAGATATAACATTCAATATGAAGACAAATACTTGTTTGCATTCTCATTAGCAAAGATAAAGAAGACAAAGAGCGCATGCAATCATCTAATAAATTTACAACTACAGAAATGTTTTCAAAATGAGTGATTATCGAGTTATCATACCGCCAGGCAGACATATGCAGATGGCCTACAATGACAAACAACTGCCGAAAGATAAAGATACTGCTTGCAAATAATGCATGTTGGATCCTGAAAACCACCGGGAATAACACTAATTATGTTAGCAGTCAGTGTATAAAGTCAAAGCCATAAATTATGTGCATTACGGTATCACCTCTTCAGTACCAACGTATTCAGGACATTTTCGAGCAAGCATGGGAGATGATTTGACTATACCACTTCTCCAAAGTCTCTCTCGCCTGCTTTTCTCTTTCGTATATATCCTCAGCAATTCTTTCTTCAAATAAGGTGATACTTTGTCATCACAGTTGCCCTGCTGAAACAAAACAAAAACCTTCATGCAAGTGACTGCAGAATTTCAACATCAAAAGCAAGCAGTCACCAGAGCAGTTACCAACTAAGGTTCTTAGTGCAAAATATTAGCATGAATGTACCATAACCAAAAGAATTTTACTCAAGAATACCAGTCCCAAATTGAAGTCAAATATTCAGAAGAGCTTCACTTAAACCAACACAAAACAAAGAAAACACGTATGCTGAGGAAGCAACATGATTGACAAGGAATTAAGGCAAATAATATATAACCACATCCTCCTTTTGAATGTTAAACAGAGACTAAGAACAGTTTGACAGTTAGAGAGTCTTTTAAGTAGGGGAATCAAAAGGTTTACCTCCCAACAAATATTAGGAAAGCATTTTAAAATTTGATTGTTTGGATTGGAAAGTAAATTGTCACATTAGCGCAAGTTGCTAACATACACATTTCTTGTCATCATAATTTGTCACACTAGAAAGTACGTACAGTGAGAAGATAACATACAAATATGTCCAACAGGTAAGGTAACTTACAAACTTAGCTACTACACAAAGAAGCTCCTCATGAGATAAAACAGCAGTTTTATGATACATCTGATATCGATCTGCTCCAAACCCACCATGAGGCAGCCAATCAGCAGGAGCAAAATTAACAGCCTCTGCACAATTCAAACCTGAAAGGACAGAACACCAAAACTGCATTAGCAGTCGGCATATTATTGCATAAAACTGTAATAAGTCCTTTAAAATCGATTAATTTTAATTTCATTATGGCATACCAAAATTGAATCCTCCATGATAAGACCTGGGGAAGGTTATGACAAAATTTCCAGGCTCCTAGCAAAGGACAAGCAGACAAGAAACATCATAATAGCAAGCAATGGAATTTAGAGACAAAGCTTGAACAATGACAAAAAAAACAAAGCACTTCCAAACAGACATTAAAAGGCCAGTTTTAAAATGATAAAAAAAGTGAAAAATGACTTAATCTAGCAGTTTGCACTTGAAACTACAGTGGCCACCCAGTAGGGTCTACATCCTCCTACTGCCACAAATTTAATTGAGTCAAGTTATTATCAGTGTGAATTTCTTTCTCTGTAGTCTGTACTCGTCGTATACATACACTTCCACAGAATACATCATTCATAAGCAAAAGTAAAAATGAAATTCACATCCTTGAGCATCAAACCTGCAGTACACTGTAGACTGGAACTCCATTTTCTTGCAAGACAGATGGGTTCAGCATGGTGACAAGCTGAAAGAGTAAATCTGGTTGTGCATCAAAAAGATCAGGAAGACTATTCCGCATCACCTAACAGAAAAGAGGACAAAATCAACTATCTACAGAAAAGTTATACCACTGCAACAAGCAGATTAAAAATACACGCAAAAAATATCATCAACATGAATTAAATGAGGTGAATTTTCTTCATTATTAATTGACTTAGAATGAAATCCACAGACATAACAAGAGTAGGAAGAAACAACAAGCAACAGTGATATCATGATAGAGATACAAAAAGATACCAAAGCGCATGAAGGGAAAATAGCTACCTTCTCAAAAGCATTGACTTCATGACCAGGTACACTATACCAGCATTTTGGCTCTCCCCTGAGAACAAAAGAATTAATGGCATGGACTTTGATAAACCAATATGTAGATTATAAACTATAAAGCAAGAAAGATGCGTGACGTATATGCCATTCCAAAATGATCTATTAATCTGCCAATAAGTCATTTAAGGTTTGTGCTCTACACCGAGTAAAGATCTGCCCAGTTTTTATTTGCAGATACAGGAAAATCACCGATCCAAACCATACAACCATAGAAGAGGAGAAATATTATTCATTAAAAATTGCAAAATGACAATTGTTTAATCAAAAGTGCTATAATGCATATTTAAATGAAGGACCAAGATTTGAACAGTCCGATAATAAGCCTTTGGATTTTCAGAAACAAAATCAACCTGTTCAATGAAAATTGACCAAAAAAAAAAAAATCTGTTAGAAGCTTAAACAAATACAGACTTCAATATCTGAAACTTCTTGATTAAGTTGCCATTCTCTCGTAATTCTTACCAGGCTATATAGGAGTTCCTAAGAACACTACTGACACTAATTCCTCAAAGTTTAAAAATGCAGATTCAAAGTAGATAATAAATCTAATTCACTAGCTTATATACATGAGCCCAAACATCTGAAGCATAATGTGCTCAGAGTTCAGAAGCACAACACTAAAAGAAAAAACTCTCTTTTCACCATTGTAGTACATCAGCTTCAATCAATAACATGGAAAGCCGTGGTCCATGGCACACATAGAAAACAGATTTTTTAGCACAACTATTTTGGCAGCAAAGATGCTAATGTACAATTTTTGTTTCCCAAAACCCATGCTCCAATCAGTCATGACTCATGACCATCCAACAAGCACAGAACATCCTTAAAAAAACAATACAAGTACATAGTTCATATTTTGCTAATGTGCCAACATCTTTCATATGCAAAAGCAATACAGAACCAACCCTCATAATCACTGATTTGCAAGTTAACATAATGTCCATTCTTCTTGCACGTGGTCAAGTACATTATTTCTTTAATTATGTTTGCTTTCACAAATTCCTTCTTTTTATGAGAAACAACTAATGGACAAATAAAATACATATATAAACACAGTAGAAAATAATATTTATATGGAAGACATCTATTCGATTATGCCAACCATTTTTATTAACAGCAATTCTAAAAAAGAAAGCTTCTATAAGTAATCAATAAAAGGCTAGTACAATCTACTGGCAATATCAAGTAGCAGTATCTTTCAAATATTTGTAGTGATAAATAACAAAGATTTGCTATTCCACTTCAAAACATCTATTCATCTAATTTTGGAGGCTAGTTTCTCTCTTACACACATGAACCAAAAATGCAGATGCATGTATAACTAAGATAAGGGGCAGAAAAACTCGGTAAGAGTTCTTCATATTTTGTTCACTAAAAAAAAGCAAAAGAAATCTAGACTTCATGTGCAAAAATATATTCCTAAAGCATCTAGAATATAATGTGATCACAGTAGACACGAGCAACGGCAGATCAAGCAAAGAGGTGAACATGGAATATTGCATGGCATAGAATATCCTTGAGAAATAATTGGTGATTCTTCTTAACACTTTGGTCTTTTTGTTCAGAATAAAAATTCAATGAGTCTTCAGAATTTATATGTTGAGCTTTTCTCGAATTTCATTGTCCAATTGTTATTTGGATAGCATCTTTACCTTTAACTGTAAAATTTTGCTTTTCAACCCAACACTATATTTAATAAATCCTTTTATCATTTCTTATTTCAAGTCAAGAAAGATATATTTTTCTAAGAATTAAAATACAAAGATACAGAATAAGAGTATATGAATGATGATTACACATACCAGTGATGATAATTCATAGAGTAAAAACAGTGATCTTCAAAATGCCAGCAAAAAGATGAGAATAACATGCCAATATACAGCCAGGGCACCATTACACCAGTTATATTATGATGAACAGCTTGAAGCATTGAACCTTTCAACTTGGGCAAGTTGTTGAGATTCCATGGGCTGCTACAGTATTCATCCCATAACTTAGGCTCAATGGATTCTGGTCTCTGATCATTTACACGTGGAAAGCCACTCCCATAAATTGAAGTATCTAAATCGCTTCCATACATAACTTCAACTTCACCCGCTGATCCCTCCACAATCTCCCAAAATTTTTTCTCCATTTGCACTCGTGAAGCAGATCCTGATCCAAACCATTTCCTCTTGGCCCTATCAGCCAAACGCCTAAAAGCTTCCACTGTAAAGCGCTTGCCAGGAACAAAACCAAAGCTATCTTTATCTGAGTTCAAGCACTCAAAGCAATACCAATTCCCAGGAGGGATTTGCTTCAATGGTGGTGAGAGACAATAAATGTGCCATCCCTTATTACACCTATCACACAAAAGCATCACCTCCCCATGCAAACCGCTCCTGCATTGCTCACATATCTGATCAAGCTCTTCCTCTTTCTCCTTCTCAGCCTTATTGTAAACCTTAACTTTCTCACCATCAACATTTTTTCTTCTTCTTTTTGAGGCTGAAATATCAGCCTTATCTTCACACTTCTTCCTATCCTCTTGCACTCCCCTTTTGCAACTTTTAGTTGCGTCCTTATTCAGCCTGTTATAATACTTCTCATAATCATACAGATGCTCAAAATACAATTGACACAAAACATGCTTTGCACACTCAGAAATTTTCTTCCCTGACCTCACAAACTTAGAAACCTCCCCCCATTTCTTCTCCTTGACAACCTTGTCATACCCACCAAACCTCTTAACAGCATTAAACAATTTACACAAATCCAATTCTTCCCCTTCAAAAATCACCCTCTTCTTCAACTTCTTACCACAATGATCCTCCAAAAATCTCTTGTACTCCAACTCAAATGTTTTCGAATCACACGAAGCAGGCCTAGCCTGCAACTGATGAATAGCCTGCGTTTTAGTTGGAAAGTTAAAACCATCCAAATTCAGTGCAAATGGTGGTGACCAACTCTTTGGTGGCACAATCTTACAAATCCCATATTTCTCAGCTTCTGCTCTAATCTTATAAATATACTCTAAGGGATCCTTAAATTCCTCCTCACTAGGATAATAAACAGGTGCTGGAGGCACATGCACTGAACCAGGAGATGATACACTCAAGTTCTGCCCCAGAACCCCTTTCTCCACAGCTCTAGGCCTTCCTTTTCCCATTCCCTACAACTACTCACATACTAAATCTATGCATCCATGAATAAACCAAAGAAAAAAAAAATTATCAATCCATAAAGTTTACGATCCTCAAACAAGGAAATAAACGAGTAAGCTAAATTTCTAGGGTTTCAAAGCGTACCTTTAAATAGAGAGGAAAAAATTTCTGCTTTGTGTGTCTTGTTTATGGAGAGTGTGATGGATAGGGAGTGAGTTTCGTGGGAGATTTGGTTATAAACGAAGTTAAGTCTTTGATTTTTTATATGGTGGCCGTGAGGAAATTTTAAGGATTAAAAGCCGTTAGATTCTTTTTCAGGTCTAAAAGTGTATATTTGCAAAAATGCCAAACTAAACCCTTTTTTTAAGTTTTAATTCTGACATAATAATAATTACCAAGTAAAAAGTTTTACAGTGAAATTCTCTGATCTAAAAAATTTTTCCCTCTTTCACATAAATTATTAACTTGTATTGTATAGTAAAATTTTTACAAACCTTACCCTTAAAAATAATTTTTTACGATCCTGACTTTAGCTAATTGGCTAAATTAATAATTTTATAAAATAAAAGATAATTTTTTTTACAAAAGTTCTTACATAATTCTATATTCCTAATCCATATCTTAAATTAATATTATGCTAATTTGATTTTCATATTTTATTGAGACATAACTCTATAGTTAATTCATTCTCGAAAAAAGAAAAAAAACTCTATTGTCAATTGCTTTAGAGTATTTTTTAGATAATTTCTTCGACAAAATGAATTTTTACGGTCTCAAAAATTATTTATTATTGCTTTACATGCACATTTGACTATCTAAATTGAGAATATAAGATCGATCGCATTTAAGATATTTATTTTTTATGAATTGTCCTGCCCAATTCAATTGCTCTGATTTGAAATTATATTATATTTTAAATTTAAGATTTATTAATTTGAAAATTATTAATTTCTTGCATTTGTCGCTAATGATTAAAATAAGGGCTAAGATTATTAACTTTTAAAATAATAGGACTGAAATAAATATTAACACAAAATATATGGATTGTTTCGGAATTAATTCTTCTTATTTTTTAACTTTGATTTGTCTTTTGGCGGATGGGTCGGACCTTTCATAGTTTTCGTTTGGTACATTTGAGAATTTTCCCGTGCGTATCAGCCTATCATAGGAAAGTACGACTTAGATGGACGGTTTGGATGATTTTAGTTAGATCAATTTTTTGGATGCAAGGTTTTTGCTAGATCTTCTGTATTGTTGGCCTGATCATTGATTTTTTTCACCTTCTAAAGACCTCAGAAAAAAGAAAAATAGAAATGAGTGCTCTCAAACCTAAAAATTTTCGCAAATTCGATAAATGTTATTTAATAAAGAGCTACCTCGTTGTATATTCTATAATATAATTTTTTAAAATATTTTATAATATTGGTTCGACATATTTTACCTTTCAATAAATAAAAGAAATATCTATCTATTCTGTAAATATAACGCAAATATAATAAGTAAACCCAAGAAAAATATTTGACACCAATAAAAATATCAATGTCTTCCTGTAAAAAATAAAGTAGTAATAAAAATTTGATAATTTTTTAAATAGAATTAATTATTGATTTAATATATAGATAAACGGAATCAAAGCGAAATATTTTAGTTAAAAAATTGAAACGAGTTGAATAATCTAAATCATAATTTTTATGTATTTAAAAAAATTGATTTAGATAAAAAATTCAAACTAATTCCATCAAAAAGTATATTTATTTTAACAAAAAAAAAAAGGATTATTTCACTCTATTCGGTTTTCTTCATGGAAAATCAAACCAAAATCAACTAGTCAAATTTCAAAAAAAAAAAAAAAAAAGAACCAAACTGTTTTTATTGAATAATCCTACTAAAATAAACCAAATCACATCGGTTCGGTTCAATTATTTGATTTTTTAATCTAATATTGGTCTCCTCTAGGACTAAATAAGTATTTTCCATAAACATACATTTGGAATCTTTTTCTCTCTCTCTTTTTAGCATGAAGATAGCAAATTATCAATTTAGTTTGCAATATGTATCAAATCCCTAAATTAGTAAAATTAAATAAAAATAATAAAATTTATTAAAATTATATTAGTTAATAAATAGTTTATATAGGAAGTATTTTCCACGTATCAAAAAATTATGTATAATAGCAGTTAAGGTAAAACTACTCTGTGTATAAACATATTAGTCGAACGGTAATAACATATTTCGATTTTTATAAAAATGAAAATATAAATTTAATTTAATTTTTAAAAATTATACACCGGAGAAGGAATTAACACATTTATTTATTTTATTTATTTATTTATTAGAAATGGGATTCCATATATATGTAGCATAGACATGCTTTTTCACAACCAGACATTTTAACATGTTATGGGCACAAAGGCAAAATATAGAAGAACACATTTATCATACTTTCCTTTTTTTTTTTTTTTTTGCCCCCTTATTCACGTGACAGTCGTTTATTGAATTATAATACAACCAACCAACAATATTTATCTATGATTCCATGTGTAGCTGAAATTTGCGGAGTTTATGTTAGAATCTTAGAATAAAGACAATAATAGATTTGAAATGACATCAACAAATTTTCAATGCCCATACCTTTTTTTTTTTTTTTCATGATTGAAACAGTTTAAAATTTCACTTCCAAACCGAATCGAGTTTTATTCAATTCGAAAAATTAAATTCAAACTTAATATAATTAAATTTGTCGAACAATAATTTTTCAAATTAAATCTTAAAGAAAATATAAATGATTTAACTCATTACAACATCGAATACGAGACCAAGAATTCGTAATTTTAAATTATTTTTTCTTCCTTGTAAAGCACATATTTAATAATCCAATAAACTATATATGTGGGTTGTTGGATTTTTTTTTTTTTATTATTTTTTATCAAAGGGTGTGTGACCTAACTAGTAGCATCTAAATTGATAATGCTCCCTAGGTGTGATTATAGTTGAAATAGTTATATTTATTTATTTATTATATTATAAAAAAAAAAAAGAGAGAAAGTGATGGGTAATTGCTTTGTAATGGTGTTCATTAACATAATTATTGTGTTTTATGTTTACTTAATTAATTATTACCAAAATCCATTTATGAGCCAAAACAACAACATGATTGTATGCCAAATCTTTTATGGACAAAAAGAAAAAATTGAATAATTATGATAAATTAACGTTCTTGTGTCCTAACTTAATGATATAGTGACTATTGGACAAAAACATACAAAAAGACTATATAAATACAAACCCTAAAGACCAATTAATTTTCCATATATTTAAAAATTCACTATTTTTGTTTGTTATTTGTGTTATATATATATATATATATATGTTCATAATCTGCTTTTATAACTGTTGAAATTCCACTAAAGTCTACATCAAACTACTTTATAATTTGTTGGCCTATGGCTGCTACTATCTATTGCTTGGTAGCTATCTATATATGCTGTCAATTTTATTATTATTTTGCTCAATGGTCATTTTCCATTATCTCTTTTCTCTTTTTTTTTTTTTTTTTTTTTTCTGTTTACACTATTTAATAAAATATATTCGAAATGTTTTTTATTTTTTACATAGTAGGTCCAATGAATTACGGAATACGTGATCCAGAGAAAATACCTTTTTGACGACGTTTACTGAATTAGCGAAAAATTAATCAAATGCTTTAGTTTTATATCTTTAATTTCCCTTTAAATTTTTATTTTTTTATAGTATTTTACCATGGTGATGTGAAATGGCTGGCATTTTTAAAATATAATATTGATTATCTTCTAGAACTTGGCAATAAAGTAAAAGTCTAAAGAGAAAGTTGAGGGAAAATGAGAAGAGAGGATAAGAGGAAGAATAATAGGGAAAGATAACAAAAAAGATTAAAAACGTATAGTATAGGTCAACAGAGAAAATGAGATGAATATAATTATCATTGAGTAAAGTTCGATTAACCCAAATCAACTTAGTTTAATTTTAATTTGATTATTCGGTTAATTCGTTTAGTATAATTTATAATTTTATATAATTTCGTATTTGGTTTTTAATTTAAATTATAGAAAATAAATTAATTTTAATTAAAACCGAATCAAATTAATTAAATTAACTCAAACTAAATTAAAACAGAGTTCAATTGTGATTCCACGTAAGTAAAAAATGAAAATTCATTTTTGGTTTTTCAATTCAATTAAGTATCAAACCTATTATAAACCCCTAATTATTATTGTTACTATTTTCGATTTTGACCAATTACAATTAAATTATTTGCTAGTTTTTGTGAGTATAAGTAGGCAAAGGTATTAACTTGGCTTAGTCAACCAACCATAATTAGTTATACTCATCTAAACTAATAAGTGAATATCCCAACTGAGTATTGATATGAGCAATTCGACATTCTTCTTCTTTAAATAAAGTCGAGGATTCGAACATCGTGTATGAAGCAAATACTCGCTAAAATTACTTCATTCATATGTGATGCGAGCAAGATTTAATTATTTATTTATAATCATCTAGGCAAAGTATTCTCACATGTCAAAATTGCCCTGGTAAATCAATGAACTTCATACCAATAGCAATCCTTAATTGACTTGTACAAGGCTAAAGTGCCCTTTAGAATGTCCTAGTTATAGACCCACATGCAATTGATACAATACTTATAGGCATTTACTATGAAACTCCTAATTATGAAAGACTCTTGTTGCTTCTATTATGGGCAGTTGCTAGTACCCCATCCTTTTCTATTGTAGCTTGCCAATAATTTTAGAGGTTCGAATAGTGACACATATGGTTATTTGTGGCTCAAAAGTTGTACTTTTTCCTTCTTCCCATTTATTTTTGGAATTGCAATCAATGAGGAAGTCCAAAATGTAAAAAGATTTCTTGTGGCTTTAATAATGACATCCAATCCATTTGTAGCATAATATTTCTATTGCCTAGCCAATAATTAGAGGCAAAAATGTCTAATAATTTTGGATTTGCAATGCAAGACCTAATTAATTATTTCCAATTGTGTTAAAACTCGGTAAATTTGAACAATTAAATAACTTCTACCTCTGTTTCTAATTACTCATTACATTTGAGAAACTGCTATGTTCCAAAATTTTTGTCACATTTGTGATTTTAATGAGTAATATTTTTTTTTTCAGATTTATCCTTTGTGTATAACCAAAAATTATTATTTTAATTTTTTAAAAATTTGGTATTTTGATATATCAAAATTAATGGTAATATAATCAATTTACTCGATAATTATTGTAAATTAGATAAATTTAATGACTTTCTAAATCCAAATATGATAAGTATTTAGGATACGATGTAGTATATTTTAGATATGGCAATGTAATTGTAGAAATTGAAATTACTTACTGTATTAGGGGTGAAAAATAATATTTCCATTAATTTTTATTTTCTTACTTTATATAAAGACTATCTTGCTTATTATAATATTCTTTTGAAATTGTTTAATTATCTTTAATAATTGATAGACATTAATGTTATGGTATGACGTGATAAGTGAAATAGTAAATTAGTATATATATATAAACAAGATGGCAAAAATTATGATCTTATGATTTTCATTTCGAATTAAGTCAATTCAAACACTTGACGTATCCATTTTTGGAAAAATTAACATTTTAATTCACTTAAAAAAAAAAAACATAATTTTGGCTTTTTTTAATTTTACTTTTGACCTAAATGCACTTATTATGCCACAAATAAATAGGTAAGTGTTTAGTGTGATGTCTATTTAAAAACTACACTTAATTAATTTAAGTGTTCAATTAATAAGTATACTTCAAAAAGTAGTTTAATTTATCAAAATTACTTAAGTGGGTATGCTAATTAAATAGGTAATTAATGGACTGCCTCATTTAATACTTATCATTTATGAACCTACTTCAAGATAGATTCAACTAGCTCCAAACATAATGGGAGTAATTACTTTTCAATGATTTGCTAAAATTGAAAAAAAAAAAAAAGACTATGGAATTTATAAAATTCTTATGGTTTGACCGTTAAATTCTAATTAAATATTTCATTTGTCCCAAAATATAAATCGTTTAAGATTTTTACATAAAGATTAAAAAAATAATTAATTTTCATAAATTTTCAAATAGTAACTTATATTTTAAGTCAGATGAAGTATTTAATATATAAAATATTTTTTTCTCATTTTATTTTCTAATACTTTAATTGATCATATTATTATTAGTATTTTTTAGTTGAAAAAGAGAGCTTGATTGGGGAATTGATAAATGGGGAAGGGCTTAGGTGTAGAAAATTGGAAAAAGAAGGGGTGATGTCGGTGGAAATTTAGAAAAAAAAAATAGTAATAAAGAAAAATTCAGAGAGAGACCAAAAACACAAGCACACGCTCGCACTCTCCCTTCAATCTGCGTAGCGTAAACCCATTACCATAACCTTTCTCTCGTATTCATATAGATACACCAATTTAATATTTTTGCTATATCTATCTATCTCTCTCTCTCTCTCTGTTGTATGTGTATTTTCATTTGAATTCTAGTATCCAAATCTCATTAATTCTCTTCTTTCTCAACAAAACTGATCTCAGATTCACGGCTCGAAGAAACCCACTTCTTCAAAAATACTTCTATTACTGAAATCGCCTTTTGCTTTCCGTTTCTTTTTGAACAAATCCTAGTTCAATTTTTGCTCTCCTGTTCAGGTTCTTAACTATCTCCCTTTCTTTTTTCCCCTGTTTTTGAGTTATGTTGGGTTTCGTCTGTGTTTTTGTTGCTTTTGCTGCTCTGATTTGATTGAGTAAATCACTTGAAGTTGCAGAGAGCTGCAATTTGATTGACTTGGGTGTTGCTGTGAGTTGACTTGGAGGGAATCGCTGAAGAATAAGTATATTCGTTTGTGGGTTGTTTTGTTTTGTTTGGTTGCTGAGAAAGCTGAGGAAAAAGAAATTTGCGATTTTTTTTTTTTTTTTGGTGATCTTTAGATTCATTGGGGAAATGACAATTTTATACTTGGTGAAAGTGATGTTGCTGCGTTAAGGAGCATTTGATTAAGGGATTTATTTTTTATATGAGGAGGGCATTGATGTGACTCATTCGATTCTTATTGCTTCAGCTCTTTATGTAGCTTTTGTGAAGTTTGATTCCATTTTCTTTTTGTGTCACAGGTTAATTAGGTTTGTTCCAGAAGGCATTTTGGGGCAAAGTTCTCATATATTTGATCGAGGAAATAATTGAAAATTCGATGTGTTTATCTTACAACTGGGTAAAAGGATTAGTATGTGAAGCTGGGTGAATGATTGAGCTGGATGATATTGTGTAATTTTTGAGGCTTTGGGACTTATTAGTGCTCAATTTTCAAATTGTGGTGCTGGGATGGGGTGTGAATGTTCAAAGCTGTCTGCCTGTTGTTGGAGTTCTGAGTATGATGGATCAGTCCCCGAAGGTCAAAATGAGGGTGAGTAAAATGAGGGAATGAGGGTGTAATTTTCTTTTTTGTTCTTTTGAGGGCGTGATTTTAATCTTTGACTTGGTTGTTCTTAGTAGAAAATGAGGAGAGGAACGAACTTGCTGATTTGCCTGCATTCCGCGAATACACCATTGAGACACTCAAGATGGCAACTTCTGGCTTTGCTGTGGAGAATATAGTTTCTGAACATGGGGAAAAGGCTCCAAATGTGGTTTATAAGGGTAAGCTCGAGAATCAGAGGAGGATTGCTGTAAAGCGGTTTAATAGATCTGCATGGCCTGATGCCAGACAATTTTTGGTAAGTGGACTATTTCTATTTTCACGAGTTATGTGCCTAGAGAAACTTTAGCTTCATGGATAGATTATATAGTTAAATCTGCTAACGTGGTAATCTGTAGTTATCATGAAAATTTGATAGGTCCTTAACTCTGACATTTTTAGGACGAAGCAAGAGCTGTTGGTCAGCTACGGAATCATAGGCTGGCAAATTTACTCGGTTGTTGCTGTGAAGGAGACGAGAGGCTGCTTGTTGCAGAATTTATGCCCAATGATACATTAGCAAAACACTTATTCCATTGTAAGTTCTCTTTTGGTGCCCTTCCTTGAGTTTAGCATTTGTCAGAATGTCAGTGTTATTTAGAGTTTTGGAACTCACATACTTCATAATTAGGCATCGTAACCTAAATTCTGTTATTCACAAATAGATTATGGTTATTTTACAGCCTATTTGATATAATCAATTGTTCCTTTTTTATCTAATCTCGATTTCAAAAGTATGTTTTATAATTTCACCTTATACCTATATCATAGGATGAATGGATGAAAACTCTTTAGATCATTCGGTTTGGCAACAAGGCAGTAGTGATTTCATACTGAAATTCTTGTGGTATACTATCTTTTATGTTTTTTGCTAATTCTCTTTCATCTTAATTTTTGCCTCCTGGCTTATATATAGGGGAAACACAACCTATGAAATGGGCGATGCGTCTTAGGGTGGCTTTACATCTTGCACAAGCTCTAGAATATTGCACTAGTCAAGGGCGTGCTCTTTATCATGATCTGAATGCCTATAGAATTGTTTTTGATGATGTAAGTATGCAGTATCAATTACGCTTTTCTAATTTTCTGTTAACAGTAGAATTTTAGATCACAACCATTGTATCCGTTTATTTTTCAGGAGGGTAATCCCAGACTTTCATGCTTCGGTCTGATGAAGAACAGTAGAGATGGAAAAAGTTATAGTACAAACTTGGCATTTACTCCTCCTGAGTATCTAAGGACAGGTAAGCATACGACATTTCTTTCTGCATGTGCAGACTTACCTTTATTGTGGTATTGATGTCGATTGGCTGTATGAAACCATTCTTGCAGCTGTATCCTGAGTTACAGGCATCATATCATCATCTACCATTTACATTTAAGTTGTTAGTTTGATTTATGTTCGAGAATGTTTTATTTAGCTGGTATTTATTGATTCTTTATGCCCAGAGCAACACCCTGTATTTTCTTCTTTCTGCAGGAAGGGTAACACCAGAAAGTGTAATTTATAGCTTTGGCACCCTTTTGCTTGACCTTCTAAGTGGAAAACATATTCCTCCCAGCCATGTAAGTTTTCTCCTCAACACTTGATAGGATCAATTTGATACTCTATTTTTAAAGCATCTTTCAAACATTTTTATTATGGATTAGAAATGGCATTTAAAAGTAATTTATTTTCCTTCGAAGCGTAAATTTTGTTCCAAAACCCCATACTTCAACTAGGAGGAATATTTAATCTGAATATAAGGGAATTTTTAACTTTTAAATACATAGCATAAAATGTTAACCTAGCTCTCCCTCACTTTCTTCTCTCTCTTAAATTTTCTTTTTCATAGTTGGCATCTTATATGATGGACGGCTAGAATAATGCTTTTTATGATTGAAAATAGTGGTACAAGAAAATTCCTCTTCCAGATCCCTGCCATAAATGGTAATAAAAGATGGAATACCAACCAATGAAATATGTTTTTTTGAAGTAATGTCAAGTCAAACAAATGGAGCATGGGAGTATGAGTATTGTTGGGCTATTTGTCGTTAGTAAAATGGTCCTTATAATGTTGTGAATTTCTGGTGGGAATTCATAATTCAAGATCGAATGAAAATGCTCCAGTGAATTAATACGAGGGCAATGAAAAAGAACTTGTGTTCAGATTGGAAACCATGGTCAATAGTAGTAATCCTTTCTTTCCATGCTTCTTGAAAAGGATGATAGCTACTGTAAATCAAGTAAGTTGAGAAATGCAATATGGAGACAATCTGTAAATCCAGCATGCATTCCCCACCATGACCACTTGGGGGATATGCTAGGAAGGTTGAGATGCTTTATCCTTGAGGAGGCTCCTAAAAAGTAAAAGATGCCACAAGGTACCATGGCCCCTGATTTTATGAGCACTTCTTTTGCACTCTTTAAACCACTAAATGATTGCCATTTTCCTTGGCATCTCTCTCTTCTGTTTCCTCAAGCTCGTACCCTGTTTCACTGTTATGGAGTTGTAGAAGATAGCTCATACTCACTCAGTGGGACCCAATAAATCTCGGAACATCTAACAATTAGAAAGTGCTAAAACCTAATCTGATGGATGTCATCTGGCTTTTTGTGCCTGATTATTATCTCATGATGGTTGTTATGTGAGGATATTGCTAGTTTCTTTACTGTTTGCTGATTTTATGTTGTGATCTTTTAGTTGGATACCGATTTTTAACAACTGATGCATGAGTGGATTGGGCAAGTTCGCTTGCTTGTTACAGTTTACTTAAGCATCATCTCCTTTGTATTTTGTGCTGGATGCATGTATTTTTATCGTATAGCATAAGAATACTATTATGATTAACAGTCTAATGGGTGTTTCAAATTATTAGAAAAATCAACTTTATGAACTTCTTTAATTGAATTTTTCTTTTTGGTCCTTTATTTTTTAAGGAGGGGGTGGAATGCGTGTGGCTTGTTGCAGTTGAAGAAAAATGTTATTTATGGAAAGGAAAGAAGGATGAAAGACTATTTAAGAAAATATAGTAGCCAAATTCCTTGTCATATTATATTCAAAGTCAGATTTATCTGATGTCATCTCCAGAAATAGAGCAGCATGTATACATGTATACCTTTTCCTGTCTCATCCCTAGTGTTAGATGGTGGCAGTAGTTTGATAAAAACAATAGTTATCCTGCTATTTTTTTTTTGTTTAATTTGATGTCTTAAATTTGAATTATTTTTCTTGGCGGTTTTTCTAATAGGAGTCTGACCAAGCATTATTGTAAGTAGACAGCATGATCTAGAAATTTTGTTTTGCTAGTATTTAACTGTCTGTCTGAATCTTTAGGATCTTATAGATAGATGTCTAATATTGAGTTGCACTATTTATTTCAGGCGTTGGACTTAATAAGGGACAAGAATATTCAGATGCTCACAGATTCTTGCTTGGAAGGCCAATTTACAAATGATGATGGGACTGAGTTAGTGCGATTAGCCTCTCGTTGTTTACAGTATGAGCCTCGTGAGCGGCCAAATCCAAAATCATTAGTTGCTGCTTTGATTCCTCTTCAGAAGGATACTGAGGTTAGTTATCTCTTTATTCCATTTACTCTTAAAGCTATCAGAGAATGACTAAAAATTGAATAGTTCCAATACTCTGTGGAAATGATATTAATTTGTTCTGCAGGTTCCTTCTCATGTTTTAATGGGTATACCAGATGGTGCCGAAGCTTTACCTCCGTCACCCCTTGGTGAGGCTTGCTTAAGAATGGACTTGACTGCGATACATGAGATCATGGAAAAGCTTGGGTATAAAGATGATGAGGGTGCAGCTACTGAGGTTTGCTTATGATATGTTAACAACTTCTAGTTTGTCAAATTCTCATCTTTATCTAATTGTTGTTTGTTTTAATTTATACTTATCCACTGAACTCATCGAACACGAATATCCTGCACTTGATGTCACTGATTTCTAGTATGATGCCAGAATGTTTGATCTATGTATTTTATATTGCTGAGTGTTACTTTCCTGCCTTACAGCTCTCATTCCAGATGTGGACCAATCAGATGCAGGAAACATTAAATTCAAAGAAAAAGGGTGATGTTGCCTTCCGGCACAAAGATTTTAGAGCTGCCATAGAATGCTATTCCCAGGTTAGATTGGTAGCTATTGTTTTCTTGGTTTCCTGGTGTGGTCAGTAGAAGGGGAAAAACTCATTTGCATTTGATCAAGAAAGAGAAGTAGTTGGTGGGGCTAGGTTATTATTTGAGGTTAAAAATGGTTTGACATTGTTATAGATCATTACTTTTTAGACTAATAATGGGAGAAAAAGGATTTAATGTCATGAAAATAGTTGGTGGGGCTAGGTTATTATTTGGTTTGACATTGTTATAGATCATTTGCATTTGATCAAGAAAGAGAAGTAGTTGGTGGGGCTAGGTTATTATTTGAGGTTGAAAATGGTTTGACATTGTTATAGATCATTACTTTTTAGACTAATAATGGGAGAAAAAGGATTTAATGTCATGAAAATGGTTAAAATGGGGCTCTTTTAGAATGGCTAAACATTTTTCTAGATCCAGTTAAAATGTCCAAATGTTTAAAAATATAGGAAATTTCCAAAATGCTTACATTTCGTTATGTTGCAGTTCATTGATGTTGGGACCATGGTTTCTCCAACTGTTTATGCACGCCGAAGTCTATCCTATCTCATGAGCGAAATGCCTCAGGAAGCCCTGAATGATGCAGTGCAAGCTCAAGTAATATCTCCTATTTGGCATATTGCATCCTATTTACAAGCAGCAGCTCTTTTTGCGTTGGGAAAGGAGTGTGAGGCACAAGCAGCTCTCAAAGAGGGATCAATCCTAGAAAATAAAAAGACGACAAATGCTTGATGATACAAAATGATGAAGCTCAAATAATGCTCTTCTTGATTTGCTCTTTTCAGTAAGATGACCACCAAACATAAACAGAAGCCTAATCTGCATGTGTTATGATCAACCGAGTGTTTGTAAGCCTTGCAGCAAAGAATCGACTTGAATGTGCCATAAATGTTCCGGATCTTCTGCATGTGTGATTGGTTGACATCTTGAAGAATTCTTTCAAAACATTATTGGATGGGTTGGTCTTTATCAGTTTGCTGGGTATTCACAATTTTGGGAAGTACCCACATGCACATATGAACAGTGTACCCTTTGTTTCTGTTTGCTGACCTTTTCCAATACACCAATCTAGAAAAATAATTAAGACACTCCTGGGATAGATTACATGTTGTAGAGGGATTCAGCTGTTGTTGTTTAAAGATGCATTTAGAGGGTGAATAGAAGATGTCTATGCAATCCTTGTAATTTATGTACAGTGCTATTGGTTGTGGTTGCTGAAGCTGAGGTGAAATTGGAATTTTTTTTTGTTTGTTCAATACTTTGGTATGCCGTTACCAAGTTTTTGAATTGATATTATTGCTTTCTAGTGGACTCTCTTTCTTTTTCTCCGGTAAAATTTTACTGTGAAAGTCTGAAAGAAGCACTGGCTTCTGTAATTTATCTTCAGGCTCGTGCACAGTTCGTGATTAATCTCAGATTCCTCGAAAATGTTTAGTCCATAACATATGTTTACTTGTACTGAATGGTCTACTAAAAGGACAGCATTTTTAACTAACAACTACGAGCCTGAACCATAGCTAGTCCGTAAAAAGACCAGATTGTCTTTTGTTCCAAGCTCCTCAAAATTTAGCAGCAAATTGAAAACTAATTGGATACTGGTAGCCCCTGTGGTAAGCGAGTACGAGGGCTAAAATTAATTTTGAAAAAGTAATTAAATAAGGGTCATTATGAGGGCTAATCCACAAGCTGGTTAGGTATTGCTAGTAGGGTGTAAATGAGCCAAGTTGACTTGGTAGCTATAAGTTCGGTTATAATTGAACCTAAACTTAAGCTAGTTTGTTTGTTAAATCAGCTGAATTTAAGCTTAATAATATTCAGCTTGAAAATTCCTTATGCATTATCAAGCTTTTATATATACATATAAAATATTTATTTTAGATTCATTAGAGATTCCAACTTTGAGCCGAGCCTCATTTGCTAGGGACTTATATGCAAATTAATTGTTTATTGTGAGTATGAGATTAAAATTATTGTCACAAAAAATAATTAAATAAAGGCCCAACCAAATTCAGCTGGTGACCTCTTAATTTGCAATCAAATGCTCTACCACTAAACTATGGACCCAAGATTTTTGAAATTGTTGGTTTGTAAATATAAAACAATTAATAAATACAAAACCAGCACTCACAATTACATGTAAATAAATCACTATCTCACGAAAATTCACTTCACTCAACACATTATCATCATGACTTATTGACCATTATCAAACAGCAATACAGAATGTTTTCTCTATGATCATACACAAACCAAAACCAAAGCCAGAATTCCCCATTTAATCCTCGAAAGCCTCTTCATCTTCCTCCTCCTCATGGTCCACTGCAGCATCTTGATATTGTTGATATTCTGATACCAAATCATTCATATTACTCTCTGCCTCAGTAAATTCCATCTCATCCATTCCCTCCCCTGTATACCAATGCAAAAACGCCTTTCTCCTGAACATAACAGTAAATTGCTCTGATACACGCCTAAACATTTCCTGAATGGAAGTGGAATTTCCCATAAATGTTGATGACATTGCCAACCCAGTTGGTGGAATATCACATACACTTGACTTCACATTGTTAGGTATCCACTCAACAAAATAAGATGAGTTCTTATTTTGTACATTTATCATTTGCTCATCAACTTCTTTGGTGCTCATTTTGCCCCTAAACAAAGCTGAAGCAGTCAAGTACCTTCCATGTCGCGGATCAGCTGCACACATCATGTTCTTAGCATCCCACATTTGCTGTGTAAGCTCAGGAATTGTCAGGGCACGGTACTGTTGTGAGCCTCTGGAGGTCAAGGGTGCAAATCCAACCATAAAGAAGTGGAGACGTGGGAAAGGAATTAAATTTACGGCTAGTTTTCGAAGATCGGAGTTGAGTTGTCCGGGGAAGCGAAGGCAACATGTTACTCCACTCATGGTTGTAGAGATCAAATGGTTAAGATCACCAACTGTAACAAGTAACATTTTTTTAAGAGTTACAGTATAGTACAATCTCAAATGTTATATGTTACGTATGAAAATTGAAATTTATTGGACGGGCAACTTAGCAATGGAACACTTGTCTTATAGCACAAGAAAGTTAAAGATTCTACCTCTAGCATTTTCTTGTCTTAAAATTTATTGAAGAAAAGAAACTACTGAGAAAAGAATAACTTACAGCTTGGATTGGTGAGCTTGAGAGTTCTGAAGCAGATATCATAAAGTGCTTCATTGTCAAGTACCATACACTCATCAGCATTTTCAACAAGTTGGTGCACAGAGAGAGTGGCATTGTAAGGCTCAACAACTGTATCAGAGACCTTAGGAGAGGGAAAAACTGAGAAAGTTAACATCATTCTATCTGGGTATTCTTCCCTTATCTTTGATATAAGCAGAGTTCCCATTCCTGAACCAGTGCCACCTCCCAAGGAATGACAAATTTGAAACCCTAGTTAATCAAATACCATCAAATTATGTTAATTTGGCTTGAAAATGGAAAATTAAAAGAGAAAAAAAATTGACAATTAGAAATTACCTTGCAAGCAGTCACAATTCTCAGCCTCTTTCCTCACAACATCAAGAACAGAATCGACCAGCTCTGCTCCTTCAGTATAATGCCCTTTAGCCCAGTTATTACCAGCCCCATTTTGGCCAAAAACAAAATTATCAGGCCTAAAGATTTTCCCAAATGGACCAGTTCTCAAGCTATCCATGGTCCCTGGCTCAAGGTCTACTAAAACAGCTCTGGGGACGTAGCGGCCACCACTGGCCTCGTTATAGTAAACATTAACCCTCTCAAGTTGAACTTGAGACTTACCAATATAATTTCCTGCAGGATCAATTCCATGTTCATCACAAACAACTTCCCAGAATTTCCCTCCAATCTGGTTTCCACATTGACCAGCTTGGATATGGAGAATTTCTCTCATTTTTCTTTTCCTGATATGGGTAACGGGTATTTCTTGAAGACTGCAGGGGGATAGTGCAAAGAAGAATGAGATGGCTTAGGGCTTTTGTAGTGGTTAGAGAGATGGGATTTAAAGACTGTGCCTTTAATATTTTTTTTTTTGTATCAGAAAGTGATAATTGTATAAAAAGTTCAATGAATAATATCATGTGTCTTTGTTAGGAGGAGGCAATGTCAATCTCCAGCAAGTGTTTATGAGCTGGATGTGAAAGGAGACAACAGGATGCATTCTAGCTTCTCTGGCTTCATTCTATGCAAATTACCAACCAAACCTTAAGATGATTATTTCCCATCTGCCAGTAAGGATTCCAAAACTGCCCATTTCTCTTGTTAGCTGTCTTTCTATTCTTGACAGTCTCTTGGGTTTGAATTTGTTTTAAGTGTTGTATTCAAGTATATCAATAGTGTAGTATTTTTCATTGCATTAATAACCTAGTTTTTGTCTGCCCCCAAGTATTACAAGAGATTAGATGTTCAAACCTAATATCTTTTTCATTTTTGAAATTTCTGATTTACTCAAAAAAGAAGCAGTGATCAAGCATTCTGCTATTTCCATGTTTAAAATAGAATTTCTCATTCCTATTTAGATTAAAAATATTAGAGGTATTTAAGGTAAGGCCAAATACACTTGGGATTATTTCCTATTTGCAAGACATTATAAATAGTTAAATTTCTCAGGAGGGTACTTTGGTCATGATCAAGGGAAAAAGGTGGTTATACCATATAAATCAACATATAAGATTTCATTTATGATTTGGAGATTTGAATTAGGTGCCTAAGTAGTGATATAAAACCTAAGGTTGAAACATGGAATAGAGGGTAGAGAGCTTCAATTATTGAGGGCATGAGATTTTTCCACCTTAATCTGTCTCTTCTTAAATAAGTATTCTTTGTGGCCCTCCTTCCAGCCCCTCCACAAAGACTAGTTGGCTACTTGATGTTGGAATCCTATGTTGAGCCCCCTTCATGATTTCTGATTTATCAACTAAAATAGAAGTATGTACAGAAACCTCCATATGTGGATTTTTAAAATTTTCTTGAGTCCTTTGAGAGCAAATTTAAGTTGTTAACAATTATTTGCAGAGTGGGTTAGATAGAAGTTTTGTCTTGTGATTCTGATATTTACATGCAAATTAAACATGTAAAAAAAGTGTATAAATCTCAAAAAAGCATTATTTTAGGTTACATCAACTCTTTCTTTCTGGATTAATTAGCCTCTGATCTACATGACTGCATCTGACTTCCAATAGAAGTAAATTTCAACATCATTTGTAGTTTAAAGATCTTTCACACCACAAATAGCAATCAGTGCAAGAGAAAGCAATAGCCAATAGTCTAATTGACTTTAGTTTTATTTAGTAGCAATAATTTTTTTGCCTCCCTAAGGGACAAACAAAAAATTTTGTGTGAGAGACTCGAGTATCAATTTTAATTTGTAACTTAAAATAATCTGATCTTCAATTTATCCAACAAAATGATTTCTGTTGGCCGTTACCCATATAATTTAGATCCTTCTAATGAAATTCACCCACGAGATTAGAGAGTTGAATTAACAGGGATAAAACCACAAATTTGTAGTTAGACCATTGCTTTCAAGTCATTGAAGACCTACTATGGAGTAGTACAGAATGAGTAGTCCCATCTGAATTATTACCCCTATGATTTTTGGATGTTCCCTCAACAGCAACCATATACCTAAAAAAATCCAGCCATAAGATTTTCATATAATACCCCCCAATAATTTATCTTTTTAACATAATCCTCTCCAATTTCTTTTTTTTTTTTAAAAAATTTCTTCAAACATATACAAGATTTCAAAATATTATCTACTTGACACTTATCGAAACAAAAAAGTGTAAATAGCTCCTGCAATATGTTAACATGGTAGGGTATCACAAAGCACATGGATACCTGTTGGCAGCCACATGGTCAAGGGATGGATAAGTCATTTTACATGAAATTAAAAACAAGCCCTCATAGAATTTATCAATGCCAAGAGATTAGCTTGTTAGTGCTGTGGACGTTAAAAAAAAAAAAAAAAAAAAAAAAGAAAAAGAAAAAGAAAAAAGATATTCAGTTCAACAGAGTTTGGTGTGGTTATTATCCAATGAGACATACAGAAGGATCCTCATGCCAAGGATACACACGATAAATTTATTCCTCTGAAGTCATCTATTTCTAACCATAGATGAGAAAGGACTTGATAACAGAAAATTCCTCTGAAGTCATCTATTTCTAACCATAGATGAGAAAGGAGTTGATAACAGAAACAACAACCGCTCACATCCAAAATTCAGTACAGGAGAAGGCTGCTTAAGTGCCCACAAGAATCTAATTCACCTCAATAGAGTAATTCTTCGAAAACAGGATCTACAGATTGCCCCCACTTTCCATTGTACAACTCCAAAAGTTTCTCAGCTGGTGTTACACCTGCCATAACAACATTGACATCGTAACCACCGAACTCATGCAAAAGACATAAATGAATAATCAAGGCTGCAAAGTAATTCACAGATTGCAATGTCCATAAATTTTTTAAAAGAGATACTGAGGTATTTAAGACAACATAACGTTCTCAAATTACAGCACATAAAACTATGATGTTGATGAATAATCATAACCTTTGCCATAAAGAAGTTCAACAGAAGGCAAGTTTATAACTTTTGCCATAAATAAAGGGGAAAAAAACATAATAATAATAATCTTTTTTAGCAGAACATAATGTACAATAATTCTGTCCCTTTCTCTAGGGATACGAGGATCTTTTCAATGCTTGCTCAAAAGTATCATCAGAATAATTTGTACGGGGAAATAAATTACCTGTTCAAGTCAGAAAGCTCTAATGGCCATAGGCATTCAGACACTTATATTGCGATTCCACGAGATGAAAAATTCAAAAAACAAAAAACAAAAGGGTCCCACGGTGGGATTTAAAACACCTAGCAAAGTACTAGCTCACACCTCTTACTACTAGATAAGCTTTTAACTGTTAGACCAAATGGTTTTCACGTCCACTCTTGCAGAGTTATGAGGGCAGAAGGAACTTGTTGAGTAAACCATTATATATATAACAAAAGGAATGCTAACACACATTTCTAGCATATTTGACCAAGTATAATACAAGGCAGATGTATATGCTAATCCATGGTTCTCATGACTGACATGCAAAATCTTGAACAGACATGAACAGCCAAGAGAAAAAACAGAATTTAACAGAGGCACAAAGTTCAGTAAGGAAAACAGATGCATAAAGTAGATTCAGTTACCTGTTCTAACCACCTCAGCCACCTCATTCAAGAACCCGACCTCCTTGAAGCCTCTCCTTTGCAAGCCATCCTGCAAACAAGCAAATGGATGTTTTTTTTTCATAAGGTATTAAATAAGCTTCTAAGATCCCTTTCAAAAAAAAAAAAAAAAAAGCTTCTAAGAGCACTTTCTTCTATTCAAAACGAAAAATTTATGAATGTAAGTTACCTTAGCCAGCTGTAGAACATCTTCAGCAACATGCCTCAATAATCCATCACGAAAAGGAGTCTTTAAACCAGTCACTGGAACCTACTAAGTACAAATATCAAAAAAGATTTTTCTATCTTAATTACAGTACAAACATGAGATCAGTAATTTGTTGTCGAACAAATATATGTGTGAAGAAAATTTATCCTAATTCAATCTACAGAATGCAGGTGCTGATTGCTGTATACACATTATGTCCTCTACAGGTATGACATTTAGTGAAGTGGTTAAAATATGAAATTTTCCCCCTCATTCCAGAGTATTCCAAAAATTTGCCAGAACAAGCATGAGATAGAAAAGAAAGTATCAAGTATATCTATTTATTACAGAACCATGGGAGGCACAAGTATATATTTTCTTACCAGAACAAGCACGTTGCTAACTTAGCATAGAATCTATAGATATAACTTGCTGCAATTTACTGCTTGTGCAGTGCAGATTTAGAGTTAATCAGATAGTGTAAGATCTTTGGATTACCTTATTCCTTAACATTTGTCTTTCTTCAGGAGTCCAATCAGCTACCATGTCAAGAACATGTTGAAGCGAGATTTCATCGTATAATAATCCTACCTGATATTTGATTGAAATCAACATGAGTTGATACAAATAACAGCATGCTCAGTAAGAATTAAATTGTTAGTCTTTAAGTTTCACATCTATGGCTGTAAGCTATTTGGAGTGTTCTATGGTTCTAATATTTCTATATCCAGCAACCTTCATTTCTACTCAAATAGTTATTACTAGATCATGTGAAGAAATAGATTGCACATGAACGGATTATAAAGGCCACCTACCCAAAATGCTGGCAATGCACACAACCTCCTCCAAGGCCCTCCATCAGCACCCCTCATTTCCAAGTATCGCTTCAGTCTGACCTGAAATAAAAAAACGTAACAGCATATAAGCCAGGACATCAAGTAAAATGATGTTCTAACAAATAGACCAAAATGCATATCATATAAACCTCAGGGAAAATTGTTGTTAAGTGATTCTCCCAATCATTAAGGGTTGGCAGTTCACCCGGAATGCAAGGAAGTTTTCCAGCCATAAAGTCCTGATAAGCAATGCATAGGATTTCAGGGGATTTGTGCAGTAAAATAGCATGAAAACAGAAGAAATCTGCAAATTTACAAGATTATTAAGAATAGATGGAAACCCTGAATGTCATTCCAGTGCAGTCAATATATTTCTTCTTCCGATAAACAAAATACATTGGAACATCAAGAGCATAATCGACATACTGCTCAAACCTGCAAAAGAATTTCAATAAAAAAATTCCATCACGTGGCCCAACTATTGATTTTATGGGGGAGATTTATCTTTGCTTATAAATGATGCACTTTTTTTTCTACATATGCAAGCATTTGAATGATAAGAAATTCTGAAACCTTTAGGCAAATTTAATCCCAGCAAGAGAAAGTGTGGAGAGAGTTAAGAATACACTATTTCCTAACAAACAAAATTTAAAACTCACCCAAATGAGTCATCAAAAACAAAAGGTAGCATGCCGGTGCGATCCTTATCAGTATCAGTCCAAATTTGGCTGTTTAGTGAAAAGAGTCACCAAAAAGTTCACAGAAAGCAAATAGGAAAATAGCAAGTACGGCTACTATATGATAATGTTTATATACCTTCTCATGCTAAGATAACCATTTGGCTTTCCTTCAGTGAAAGGTGAATTTGCAAACAAAGCTGTTGCTATCTGTTGGTTTGCAACAGTTAGATATAATGGAATTGGAGAAACTTCAAGTTAAAAATAGAATCTACAAAATTTCTCACCGGTTGCAAAGCAAGACCAGCGCGAAATTTCCTTATCATGTCAGCTTCAGAACTGAAATCCAGATTAACCTATTAACAAAGAATTTTGAAGCACACAAGTTATTGTTATTATCTACAACAGCAAATACACTTGGAGAGAAAAGATATTCAGAAGCACGTCACTAAAAATTAGTAGCGAGGAAGAGTTTGCTTTAGAATGGCCAAATCAGAATAATGTTGAAGTTTATCAAACCTGAACGGTGCATGTCCTGAACATCATATCAAGTCCCAATGAGCCAACTTTAGGCATGTAATTCCTCATGATATCGTACCTTCCCTGAGATAAAACGCATGTCAGCGTAGAAGCATAAGGGGGATTACTTGGTTTCAGTAATTATAAGCAGATTTGTTTCTAGAATTCTTTCCCTATGGATCTACTCCTGGATCTTTATACAAAAGAAATTTTACACAACTCAAACGAGAAAAAAATGGAGCTTGCAGCAAAAAAAAAAAAAAAGAATTCAGGAGTCAAGGACAACAATCAGAAAAAATGAAATTTTTGGTTTGCTGTATTTAATATGAAATACAGTGTGCTATAATGTGCAAAATCTAAATTTACTAACAGCTAAATGAGCAAGAGCACAGAAAGGGATGCTCCTCCTAATCCCTCCTTCCCCAACCCACCAAAAAAGAGGGTAACTTTACAACCAAAAAAACAGAAAGCAGAGGGGAAAAGAGACAAAAGTATATAGATAAGTCGTGCGCTGTTGTCTTATAACGTACTTTCATTTACTTGATTCCATCTATTTCCTGCAGTGCTATTTAAAATTATGATTTTTTTTCAACTTAGGAAGAATAAACAATTTCAATTCCAGAGTCTACAACTTTGATTAAGAATTTACGGATCATTGTATTTTCCATAACCCAAGTGGTTGAAATGGGGATAAATAATACCTTGGGCATAACAGGTATGTCTTTAAGTCCCCATTTGGGCTGGAAGCCAATTCCTAAGAATCCAATTCCCAATTCCTCTGCAACTGCTTTAACCTGGTAAAAATCAAAATACGATGACTGTTAATAAGTTTGAACATTATGTTGCCTATGCTTCTCAAAAAACATTGCCAAACATTGGCACAAGGTTGTGACGACAAAAATGATACCAACAAACAAATAATGAAAAAATTAACACCACCACATTAAATAACTGAATGTGAATGAAGTTTAGGAATACCTGATTCAAATACATTAAAAATATAGCATGATTGATCAGTTAATAAAAGAACAGGCAAAAAACAGGGGAAAAGAATTATTTTGCAGAGTAGAAAACATCTAACTGATCTAGAGTGATTTTGAACAGTAAAACAAAAAGTCAACAGACTCACATGCACTAGATTACAATGCTTCACATAATTTTCTTCCTTCAATATATCCAAAATAACAATGAGAATAATCATAGCATAAATAATGAACACAGCGGCCAGTTTGACCTAGCCCTTAATAAGGCAAGCTTATTAGTGGCAAAATGGCATGCCAGAAGACCGTCCCTTCTTAAAACAACCATCAATGTATCCATCACTGTTGAACATCTACTCCTGCTTGTTAGATTAAATATAAAGAAGAACAGGTAGAATTCTCATGGGTGAAGCAAAGAAAACAATTATTTTTTAATAAAGGGATCTAGAAGAAGCTAAATATATCCAGAGAAAAACAAAAAAATACACCAGAAGACAGAAGGGGATGATTAGGAGTTTATTTGACTCAAAAAGATGTTCGCACCAGCACCTCACTCCCCCACCATTGCACAAGAAACCCACGAGAGAGAGAGTCCAAAAGTTAATTATATACATAGAACTCCTATTAGTAATGATTTTCTGGAAAAACATACACTATGAACATGTTATATGGTTGTTGTGAAATATTCCAGAAATGATATCTGTTTCCAAATAAAAACAAGATGGTGATGATCAATTAATTATTTCGGGACAAAATGGTCTAAGTTATCAAAATATTAATATTACATGTAGACTTCCTGAAGCAAACTTTGCTGGTTCACACATACTGAAGTATGATATTTTCAACCTACCTGATAAAGATGCGAATTAACTTCAGCACAAGTTTGATGCAAGGTTTCAAGTGGTGCACCACTAAGCTCGAATTGGCCACCAGGCTCTAGTGATATGCTCTGCTTTCCCTGCCGCACAAAAAATTTTTATAAATATTCTTGCCAACGACAAAGGGATGAAGTTTCTTCACAACAGCCACAACGCATACACCATTGAGAAAATAATAGAGGAGAAAGTTATTTTTCCTACTTTCCCTGGCCCACACAATTTTTATGAATATTCTTGCCAATGACAAATGAATGTTTTTATTCACAATAGCCACAATACAGACACCATGAGAAAATAATAAAAGAACAAGTTATTTTTTCCCTCAAATAGGACATTATTTTTTCCCTCAAATGCCATGCCATACAAACAATGGAAAGAAGTACAAAGATGCAAAACATGCAAGCCACCTATTTACCTGTTTAAGTCCTATAATGTAGTCACCTTCCATTACTTTCTCCCAATCAAATCTCTCAGCAATACCATTAAGCAATTCTGCAATTTGTTCATATTTCATAGGGCGTAAAGTTCCAAGTTCAAATCCAAACTTCTCATGTTCCGTACCTATTCTGTGAAGAAGCATATAATTAAGTCAATAAATAATTAATCTGAAAAATCTCAAATATAAGAAAAAAAAAAAAAAAAAAAAGAAACTCAATGTTGAAAACAACCAAACAAAAGTGCGATATTAACAGCTTTGTAGCAAGCAACTCTTCCTCAAGAGAAGTAATTTGTGATATGACTTGAAAAACATGAAATTAAATGGCCTTCACCAGAGTGCTGATAGTAAAACACAGACTAGAGTGTAACCTTTATCTATACTTCAGGAAGTTGTAAGTAGAGCAGTTAACTTTGAAGTTTGAGTTTATTTACATGGTACTCACTGTGATAACATGGTAAGACATGTATAATGAATAGAACATTTATGACATGCAAAATAATGAATCCATACCATCTCAAAGGAACTCATCAAATGGGCTAATGATAATATAAATTATATGATTAAAGTAAATTATTGTTTCACAAAATTAATAAACAAAACAATATCAATTGATGTATTGGCTTAATGAAATAGTTAAAAAGGTTTATTGAAACGCATGTGCACCTCCACTGTTCCTTTGATTTGCATCCAGATGCAAGATATCCTACAAGATCCTCTTTAGTTAGTGGTTCTGTAGCAATCACAGCATCCTCAATAGGAGGACTTGCTGCAACAATCACTTGATTCCCTCTTTTGCTTCTTAACCATGAGTTTTCTGAAGTTGAAATCCGAGACATCTTGATAGAATTATACGATAATGAGGAGAATCTAGTATACATTTCTTTTGGTTTAGATGCCTCTATGCTGTTAACTACGCCGAAGACTACATTTTGACTGGTTTTAGAGCGTGGTATTTCAGTGGGGATATAATATGATATACCTGCCTGGGAAACAAGCGTCATGCCTGCAATAATATGTAAAATTGACTTCAATTAGAATATAAAAATTATAAAGCACAACTAAATTAATGGCCACCTCGAACATCCAAGAGCAAGCATGAGCATAAATATATTAATTTTACACAGTGCCATTGGCTGCAGTCAATTGAATTGTCATATCCCTTATTGATAATATAAGCACATTAAAACCATCAAATATCCAAGACAAAAAGCACAGAAGAAGTTAATAATTCAAAAGAAGAGGAGAAGGTAATTATCAAAACCAAGAACAATAAACGTCATCAAATGAAAACAGAAGCCCATCGAAATTTATCAACAATGAAAATGGTATTCAAAAGATATACATGCAAATAGAAAATTAAGTCTCAGGCAATTTATCCATTAAACGCGCAAATGTACACAAACAACATGCACAGAGAGAACAAAACAAAAGATATGAAAACACCTAACTGAACCAGAGAGAGAGAGAGAGAGAGAGAGAGAGAGAAGTAATTGTGTGATTCGAATATGAAGATGCCAATCAGGTTAGGTCAGAACGTAGCGGAATTGAGCTTTGAGATTTTCGTTGGAGGCTTCTATCCGGTGGAAAGTTTTCCTTCCCAGGGACACAGAAAGCAAGCCGAGAAAAGAAGAGAAATGAAATGGCGTTGCAGGAGATGATGATTAAATAGTGCGGCTCTAAACCGGTCCTTTACGGTCCACTTTAGCTCTGCTTAGTACACGTCAGCAGCTTTTAAGATTCTCGGGCATTTATGGACCTCCCTCATCATCATCGTCGTCCACTTTGTGTGTGCCATTTGATTCCTTATTTTTTATTACAAATTGTTTTCTTTTTCCCTTTTTGGCCTTGCTTTATTCTAATCTTTTTGTTATTTTTTTCTATTTTTTGGTAAAAAAAAAATATTTTTTTATTTATTAAAACTCGACGGGCAGATATAATACTGTGATCTCCCGCTCCTTTTTATTTAACAATGATAATCATAGTATCTGTTTGTTATAACTGTTTGTAATTTCTTTTTTTGGATAGTGATTATGAAATTTTTTTTCTTAATTGATGTATCATATTACATTGATACAATGAAACTGGAAGTCGGATGATGTATTTGATGACGTATCTACAGTGGTAACCGAACCAAATAAATAAATGTAATAACAAATATTTTAATTTTAAAATAATAATAATAATAAAAGTCATAGCAATAATAATAATTACAAGTAATTAGTATATTATACTTACAAGTAATTAGTCATAGCAAATCCGTATACGTTGCTTTAGCCAGTTGGCTGAAATTCAGGCTACTCAAGCTTGATGATTTGACCTGAGCTTGACTTTTTGCATCTGACCTGCTCTTCTCCATCGCATTCGCATGGTAACTTCACGACTTCTTTTTATTAGATTTGCGTTTCTTAATGTATGTATCCAGTTAATGATTGTAATTGTGAATTTCTGATCATTTAGTGAAAAACCATATTCTCAAAGCCGAAAACTGCAAAAAAAATCCTTTTGTTTTTTCTTTTTGACACATTACTGCATCATTATTGGTTCAGCAGTCCGATTTAGATGACATTTATTCACACGCAACAGTTGAGTTTGATAAGCTTTTTAATTAGCAGCTGATAAGAGTTCCAATCTGATGTTTATCAACTAAGTTTTGCAACTTCTTCGTTTCAGCTGGTTATTTTTGCTTTTATTATTCTCATAAAGTGTTATTCTCCTTTTTAATTAGCAAAGTCCTTCATAGTCGCTTAGATCTCTATTCTATATTACTTAACAATTTCATGGCGATAGGCCTGTTAATGGCAAGAAAGGAAAGCGAGGTTCATGCATGAGATTTGAGCCGCAAGCCCAAGACCAAGACCAGTGCAAATTAGCTGACTTAACTAACCCCTCTACCCGTGAGATAGATTAGTCACCAAACCCTATAAAAAATAGTTGCTCAACGCAACCTTTATATCAATAGATTCACAGAAGAAACTAGACCACGCAGAAAGCTATGCATGTCAAAAGAAAAAAACTTAGGAATCAGTTTTCATTGCCCATTTTCCATTCAGGGTCATTCTTGACCAATAAGCCTTTCTTTCACGCTCCTGTGCTATTAAGTGAACATAAGATGCAATGATGGAAATATACTTGCTGGGCATAGTCAAAATAGTATATAATTTCTAACAATTGAACACCAGAGTTTCGAGGAACCATCCAACAGTAATGATCTCTATTGCACACTTACCACTCCTGCTGCTGTTACTAGCCCCATCTGCAACTCTATCAGTATGATATGAACAATGTTTCAGTTTGACTGTCACACTTGCATAGTTAGTTCTGAAATGTGCAAACAGAGAAAAAGCAACACCAACATACAAATTATGGAAGGTCAATAATATATATATATAATATATATGGTACAGATAATACATATATGAAGATATTAAGGCAGTCCAATGCAGATTGCCTTCCTTTAATTGTTTGCCCTGTTTTTTCTTTCCTTTTTTTTTTCTTTTTTCACAGTTCTTTAACCATGTTTTCCCCTTAAGCACAAGGGTTTCTAAGCAATGATGTTACAAAGATATAATAGGGACTACTGTCAACAAGAATCTGATATAAACTGAAAAGCAATCTGTACAATTCATAGGGATCACCAGAAAATATCATCAACTCCCACCGAGGTTGATCGATCCTCCTCTTCCTCCTCCAGCTCCATCTCCGGTTCAAGAGATCCGAATTCTGGTGATTCAATATCAGCAAGGTTCTTCAGATCAACAATTGAAAGCTCATTTAGGTGTCTCACCACCAAGTCTGCAGCACTGAGCTCATACACCGGATGCTTGCTAGCAACAGCTACACATTTCATCCGAACATCATGAGCAGCCTCCACAGTCTGATTAGAGTTCCCAAACACAATACAACGTTCTGGAATAAATTTTAGAAGCTGTGCCGCATAAACAAACATCTCTGGGTCAGGCTTCCCCCTGTGAACATCTTCTGCTGCTACAATAGCACTGAAATACCCTTCTATCCCAATGCTTCCAATTGCAGTCTCAAGAGTTTTCCTTGGACGCGTAGATATCAATGCCATTGGTATCTTGTAATGCATCAAAACATTCACAAACTCTCTTGAGCCAGAACGTAACCTATATATTCCACCTTGCAAAGCTTGGTAAATTTCTTCCTTCCTAGCAGCCATTCTTCTCATTTCTGATGGATCTCTTGACCAACATAGAACTTCAGAAATTGCTTGCTCATTCTTCATCCCCTCTATTCGTCTTAAAATGAAAGCTGGAGGAGCCGATTTTCCTTCTTCTTGAGAAAGAGCAAGCCAGGCTTGCTTCTCAAGATCAGGATTATCCTCGATTATTACTCCCTCCCACTCAAATATGGCACCTAACCAGCCACAACCCATTCTTTCTTGTCGAAGCAAGGGGTTATGTAATGAAGGGTTATCTGCTCTATTTTCTGGTGGCCATAAACCTGGTTTTCGATCAACACTGTCATCAGGCCTGTAACTCCACGTACGTGGTATTCTCTCCTCCTCTCTATACGAATATGCCTCTTTGGTTAATTCCATTGCAAGGGCATTAATTGATGTATTTGCTAACGTACGAACTTTCAATCTCGGAGATAAACAAAAAATCCTTCTACCAAGAAATTGTGATCCTGAGATGCGACAGTTACTTGAAGATTTCCTTCTGTAGGAGGTACCTGTGTCGGATAATCCTCTACACATAGGCCTATACCCAACAAGAGATGTAGCTGCAATCGAGTCCACCATGTTTGCAACAATATATATAGCACAACCAAAACAAACCACAACTCTAGCTCAATAGACCCAATTCTGAGGACCCTTTTCACTTCTTACAGGTTTGAGCACAATTTAACCCACCCTTCTTTAATTTCGATCTCTAATAAGCCCTACCTAACGTACAATTATACCAGTGCAACCAACGTCAAATTGAAATACCAAAGAGAGTTTTATTGGTTTCAAATATTCTCGGTAAAGACTAAACGGAAAGAATAAAATAGCCTTCTAACAACAAAAACCCCAGGTTAATCCTCTTCAAAGCCAAACTAAGCATAATCCATTAAACCCAGCAATCTAAACCCCCAAATAAGTAATATAAACAGCTATTAAACCTATAAAAAACACAAAACCCAGAAGTAATACAATATATACAGCAAAGCCCCGCCAAAAATAACACAAATTAGAGCCTATAAATTGAGTAAAAACTGCATATAAATAGAAACTTGTATCTATATATTCTATATACAGAGAGAGGAAAGGAGAGGTAGCGAAGAACCTGGGGCTGTAATTAACTGTTGATTAAAGATTCCACCGATGAGATGAGAGAAAAAGGTGGAGAAACTAGAATCTTCACAGAATGGATATCTGAATCTCTTCTCTGTGATTTAGTTTCTCGAAGAAGGAAACGTGTGGTATTTTTTTTCCGTTTTTGTGGTTTATAATAACAGGCATTGACAGTAGACCGGTGATGCCGGCGAAATTGACCGGCTTGGAGTACACGTGCCGGTTAAGCATGTCAATTTTTTATAATTTTTTTTGTCAAATTTTTTAATTTTTTCTAGCGTAAACTATAGATGTACAGACGAGGACCATGTAATCCGATTCAGACTTACAGACAGTTAAGACTCTTTCGTCTCTTCCAAATGTATTTAATAGAGATTGAATTCAATGGTTCTTCTCTTCCAAATGTATTTAATGGAGATTGAATTCAATGATTCTTTCGACATACTCAATTTGCGTTCCTGCTAATTAAGCAACAAACTGTAGGTTAAAATTTTTAATTTCAGTAGTTTGTGTGACTCTCAATATTCCACGTTTTTATCAAATTTTAGTTGAATAAGGCTCAATAATTACATGAATATCAACGTTGACCTTTTTTTTCTGTAAATTGTAATTTATTAAATAAAGAAAAAAGGTTTAATACTCCACACATATTAGAAAGGATGTTTATTTCTTTTGTTTTATTTTAAAAATTTTCATTACATTTTGATGGTATTTGATAAAATTAAAAATTAAATGCTAAAAATTTAATAATTAGATTTTAAGTAGTGAGTTTAATTTTAAGTGTTCAATAATATTATCAAATACTAGAAAGCATTAAAATTGAACATTTTTTTTTTTTTTTAATAAAGGTGGTGAGCCAATTTTGATAATTGCCAATGTTATTAAACATTGATAGCATCATATGTGAAGACTTTTAACTTAAGTAAATGCAACTATATGGCAATAGATGAGAAAGAGGAATAACTTTTAAACCATGTATAGGAATATATTTTCAGAATAAAAATGGTTAGAGATTTTATAACTATCAATAGAAAATGTATTTTACATGGCTAAAATTGGAAAATTATTTTTTAAAGGATAAAGAGTTCTTCTAATAGTGACAAAAATAAAAAATTCAAATTTAATATAGATTTCTTTTCAGAAAAATTTCATTTATCTAACTTTTACTATCAGAACATTAAAACTACAATCTAGTGGTAAATACATATATGACTTGAGGATAAATTTAAGTTCGAATCCCCTCAACTCAAAAAAAAAAAAAAAAAAACACTTTTAATGAAAATTGATAAGTTTTTGAATTATACACAAAAAAATTTACACTTTTTTTCTCCAAATATCATTTTTCTTATCACCTTCCTTTTGTATATATATATATATATATATATGTATATTAGTAAACAGTAGAATTCTAATATTTATGAGGGTAATTTTCTCAACAAAAAGACAGGAAAGAGAGGCGTAGTAGAATAATGATGGAACTAGAAAAGCTTACACTACGAGTATACATGTCAATTAGCAAACACATGTGGATGAAAAAAGAGAAAAATACAGTACGCTTGAAATGAAAAGTTGCTGAGGTCCATGCTATTAAGCTGCTAACTACAAAAAATATGTTATGCACTGTGGCCCAATTTGTGTTGTCAAAACCATACATTCCTTGGAAAAACCATATAATTGAGTATATTGGATTTATAAATTTTGCAATATCAGGGTAGGAATATAGCCACCAATAAAATGATAGTACAAAAGACATTGAAAAGAAACTGAGATCTTAAACGGACAATGCCAATAGCATCAGAAAAAAGAAGATGATCCATGCCTAGAGATTCAAGGGACCAAGATTGTCATGTAGAAATTTGGTTTGCACCCAGTTTTGCTAAGAGCTACACTAATTGCCCTGAAGAAGGAAATAAATACAATCAGTACTAAGACCTTCCTTGATTTGATATCCTCAGAACACCAAAAGTAAGTTTTAACTACTGTCGATCTGTTTAATAGCCCATAACTCAGCAAGAAGATCCATACCAGAAACAAGAATACAAAAAGCATACTCCATTGAGGATCATCCATGTTACTATAATATTATCCTCAAACCAGTTCACCAGCTACAAATACTAAAAAACAATACTTCTATCACTCCATTTGTTCTTTCCTTCTTCTCATTCCCTCATCCAAATCATTGAGTGCATGCTGTTGACAAACTAAACCATTTTGAGGTGCTGAAACAATTGAAGATTCATAATCCATTCACCTGTAATTATAAATTTGATTTTGGCTGTCATGAGTACACCTATACTGCTGTATGCATGATATCACATTATCAGAGAACGAGGTGGAATGGTCGACTTACTTAATGCAAAAGGGAATTGTTAAATTTGCTACACTTCGAGTGCAATCATGCTCAGCAATTTCCTTCAGGCTTGTCCAAGCCTTTCTCTTTCTTTTACTTGACATACCAACAGTTCTTTCGCCATCTTCTGCAGAATCATTGCTTTCTGATTTTTTAGACCCTGATCTGTTTCTCTTTCTCCTCATTGCATCCAACAAAGTAGATCCACTTCTCACTGATGGAGTTGCTGGACAGTTTGTGATGGAAGAGTCTGCAGATGTTTTGGACAAAGTTATCTCATCTATTGTAATAATCTCATCTTTGCTTTTTGTGACTTTCTCCAAGTTGGCAGACTTCTGAGGCATGGACTTGGAAGGTTCTGATTTGACAGATGGCTTTGGCTTTGATGGGCATATTTCTTTCATGTAGCCTTTTGGAGTTCCTCTCTTTAGATTCCGATGTGAACAGAAGTGGCAGTTGTAAACCACACTATTCTGCATTGAAGAATTAGGTTTCTTTTGTCTATGCCTTACTTTCTTTTGAGTCTTCTCAATTCGCACCGTGCAGTTAAAGCCAGGTTGAAGAATCGTCTCACATCTACAAGACAGTTGATTTACAGTAAGGCTGAAGTGTTCTTACTAATCATCAGAAGAAAGCAAATAAGGAAAAGAGAAGAGTCAAGCTAAAATAACAGAACTAGATAATTAAATCAACCAACACTTGATGCCATTGACCGTTATCCTTGTGAAGGCAAACAATAAGCTGTAATGCATTACTCTAATCTGAAATCAAAGTGAGATGTTGGATACTGTGAAACTAAATGATTACATTTCATTTTCCAGCTATGTACATTATGATTAAACAATCATCATAATTTCTTGGACATTGTAGCTAAGCATGGGAAATATTCATAAATTAACAAATTCAAGGACACCATTATTTCAGAACATATGCACAAGGAAGAAATTTGCTTCAAGCAACATGCTCAGCGTTTGATAACAACTTAAAAACAAGAAAGTCTACCAATTTTAAAGTGGATTTTTAGGGTAGTTTGAATGCTTGAAATTAGACCAGAAACTACCCAGAAATCCATTTCCATGAACTGAAGACAGTAAATCAGAAACTTTTTAGCAATTTGCAATATTCCAGTTTTTAGCATTAAAAATAAATTTTAATCACAAAGACTTAATTTTGCATTGGGGATATTGGCATATAGCTTAGAATTTTATTTTGAATTTGAAGCTTATCAAAATTTAAGCATTAATGTATATTTGCAAATAACAGAAGATACAATTCACCGATGCCAAATCCAAGTAGATAACTCAAAGTCAAATAAAGTCCGAGTCCATCAACATATTTTAAAAACAGAAGTTTAGCAGACGAACCTCTGGCAAGGAATTAGAGAAGGTTCAGGAGGAACTCCCAAGATCTCTCCAGCAGCGGCAAATTGGCGGCCGAAAAAGGCACCGAGAGAGGGGACTGATGCTTCACCGCTTGCCCATACAGCTAGCTTTTGCAAGTGCTCGAGTTTCAAAAGAGACTTTGGATTACGAGAAGCGCCTTTGGTTTGTAGTTTGCCAGTTGATTCCTGTCTTAACGAGACAGAACTGTGAGACAGAGGTGCCGTCGCTTGTGGTCTTTTGGCGCCTCCTTTCTTGCCCATGGTCTTAAGTTTCGCTTAGGAATTTCAACGAAAAGATGGTGGGTGAGGGTGGAAGGCACGAAGGAAAAATAGGACAGATCACATCATCGGAGCGTCCTTACGAGGGAATGTTTTTAGGAGAGTGTTAAGCGACGTCGTTTCGGTGTTTGCATCATCTGTGTGTCCTCCTGGAACTATATAACTATAATGGTATATCTGTAATTTACTTTGATTCAAAGGCTATTTACAAAATTCGAGCAATTTCAATAAAAGCACCGAGTGCACCACCAAATTTCTTTCACCAGTAGTTGACGAGCCTATCATTCGCAATAGCAATTAGCAAGGTCTGAACAATTTTAGGATATGGGGAACAGGAGATTTGCGCAAATCTCCACGAGCGATGACGAAGACGAAGCGCCACCTCCGCCACCGAAAACTCGCTCCTCGGCGAAGTCGGAAGAGAACGAGAGGAAGAGGAAGAAAATGAAGCTTCGGGAAGAAGACGAAGAGGATGAGGAAGAAGAGAAAGTGAGAGGACGGAGGAAGAAGAAGAAAACCAGGGGAGGTAAAACAGTGGAGCCGGACTCAGAGGAAGATCCTGAAGAAGAGGAGGAGGAGGAAGAAGCTCCACAGGAAGACGCGAAGCCGGTTGGTGAACCAGTTAAGCATTCGGGAAAGGGAAGAGGAAGGAGGAGTCATTATGAGGCTTTTGAGTTCGATGGAAACCGATACGATCTTGTAAGTTAGTTGCTTAATTTGATTGGTGCAGTTAGGGTTTTTGTGTAGTTCAAATATTTTCGGGGTTTATGAATTTTAGTTGCATTTGGGCGGAATTAGGTTTTTTTTTTTTTTTTGCACAGTTTCATTCTTCTAACAGCTCTTTATTTTGAATTTTGACAAGTATTTGGTTCTGTAGTAAACTGTACTTGCGGTTTATGGTTAATTGGTGGTTTATTCCAAACAGTCTAGACCAGGTAGCTGTTAATATGTGCTAGTATCAAATAGTTGAATTAGGTGTAAAGATGAGCTCATTTATGTGTCGTCATATCAAATCTAGGCTAAAGAACAATATGCTTCTGTTCACACCATCACCATTTTTATTTGCTTTTGTTGTTCTGCAGGAGGATCCTGTACTTTTAGTTCCTGAAGATAAAAAACAGAAGCCTTATGTAGCAATCATCAAGGTAACTGCATAGAAATGCTTTATGGTGTGCTAGAGCATTTCTATTGCTTCATTCCTAGGTATTCAAAATGGAGGGGACTGATCTGCTCTGCTTTTGCACCTTTTCTTCTGGATTATTTTGACATTGCATGGCTTGGTGACGATGTAAACTAGTCTTTTGAAGCATGTGCGAGAGTTATGTAGTATCAACAGGATCACAAGTGCACAAGCAAGTATAAAATTAAATGGCTAACAAAAGAATGGAAAAGTGCCAACCCCTATTAGTTCAGTTATTAGGACTCCTGATCAATTTCATATTGAATTACTATTGTAAATTTGGATTCAGCTATCATCTAGTTTAAAGATTATGAAAAGGTTCCCTGTTAGCAAAGACACATCTGTAGCTTTTTTATTTTTATTTTTTTTGAATCTCTTACTGCTAGCTAAATTGGGTTCTCTATTTCAATTAGTTCTCCATCTCCAAATTCTGCAGAATGATTTCATTTTCTTAGTTGGCATGTCTTTTTTTTTTCTTTTTTTTTTTTCATGATGTTGCATGATTCTAAAGGACTGTTGAATCTTGAATATTTTCTGTGTGCTCTTTGTTTTGGTCTTGGGGTTACATCATCAGTTAAGATTTGCACCTTATTTTATTTTTATGTAATTACTATGGTCTCTGGTGCACAAAGGACTCTTCGCAAACCAGTAAAGTAATTCATATTGTTTTCAACCTTTATTAAACATGCACGTGTTTCTCTAGTAATATATGCAATTGCTTTTACCATATGCTGCTTCCCTGCAAGAAGTATATTTGACCTACTTTTTGAAAGGGCAAAAAGTTGTTGATTTGTTTTTTTCTTGGTGGAAATATGGTTTTTCTTCTCGACTCCAAAAAAGTGAAAATGGTACACTGTTAGTTTCAACAAGTGGCTGAAATCACAAATCCTATCGGACTGTTGCATTTTATAAAAATTATTTTCACTATTGGTTTAATTGTATTTAATGGAATTTTTGTTCTCTTGATAGGATATCACTCAAACCAAAGAAGGTAGTATGATGGTCACTGGACAGTGGTTTTATCGACCTGAAGAGGCTGAAAGGAAAGGTGGCGGAAGCTGGCAGTCACGTGACACTCGGGAACTGTTTTACAGTTTCCATCGTGATGAGGTTCCAGCAGAATCTGTAATGCACAAGTGTGTGGTGCATTTTGTCCCTATTCACAAGCAACTCCCAGTTCGAAAACAACACCCTGGTTTTATTGTGCAGAAAGTGTATGACACTGTAGAGCGGAAGCTTTGGAAGTTAACTGATAAGGATTATGAAGATAATAAGCAACATGAAATCGATCTTCTTGTTCAGAAAACTCTATCGCGTCTAGGAGACCTTCCTGACATTGAAATTGAAGAAAATGCTGCTGAACCAGAAGATCAGTCTAAGGTCAAAAGAACTCTTAGGAAAAAGAATATTGCCCCTCTTGATGTTTCGAGGGAGGATGAAGCAACTATGAGGCCTGAGAATTTAAAAGCTGAAACACCAGGAAGTTGTCCCGGCAATACCTCCGAGTACTATGCAATCTTAGAGAAGTTTAATGCTCTAACTGGAGACACCCATCGTGATAAATGGTTGGAGAGGCTCCTTCAATGTGTTCAATACGTGTGCAGTTCTCCTGATAGCATATGTGATGATGAGAAAGGGAAATGTAGTTCTGATGCTGCTGACCATGAAAAAGAGCAGAAGTGCGAGGGCACTGCAAATGGATCTCAAGAAAAGAGTTCTAAAGTATGTAGAGAGTTGTGTACCTGTTCTTGGCATACCTTATTGGAACTCTGGATTTGTGATGAGATCATGATTGCAAGAATGGATGTTAAATGTTAGTGTCGTGAAAGTGATTTTCTAATGTTATGCTTTGTTGCATTTACAGAGCAAAAAAACTTTCTGCTGGCCGGATGATGCTGTTCCTGCAGTAACTGCTGTTGAGAAGGCCTCACATGAAGTTTTTTCCACTGATTTTCAGAAATATAACCAGAAGATGCGTCAGATATCTTTCAACCTGAAGGTTGGTCAATTTGATCGTGCACATATAGTTTTTGCGTTCTCTCCTCGCTAGATATTTTTGTTTATCCATCTGTTTACTTAATAAGAAACTAGTTGTGTTTGGTCTTGTAGAAAAATTCTTTTCTTCCATTTACGCCCCGTCTTGAAATAAGGCTTTAGTGGCGTGGATTGGATTTTTCCTTTCTTCTTCCTTTTTTTTTTTTTTTTTTTCCTGTTTTTTTTTTTTTTTTTGGGGGGGGGGGGGGGGGTGGGTGGGAGGGAGAGGACATACTTAGAAATGATGTGCGGTCAGGAGGCATGGTGTTTGGGCAAAAAAGAAAAAAAAACAAACTGCATGTTTAAATCTGAAAGAACTCGTGAAGAAAACACAAAGCATTCAAGTAAGAGCGTTAAGGTGGTGTATTCTACCGATCTCATTGGTGGAGGATGGTGTGCTTTGTATGTGGTGAAGATTTCTGTGCAAGAACAACGGTAGAACATTTCGTGGTGTTTCCTTCTACAAAATAATATCGTGCCCATTTTGGAGTTTGTGGATGATTGAGATTCTTTTGATTCTAGTTTGTTTTGATGGACTTTCTATTAGATGCATGTGTATGTTTTGAGCTGCTGTTTTTATGTTTTCTTCCTTTGGTGAATTTGTTGCTTACTATCTGCATGCATGTGATTGGGGTCAAGGGAGGCAGCGGCGGAGGTAGGATGTGGCAGGGGGCCCCGCACCTCAATTTTTTTTTTTTTTTTTTTTTTCATTTTGGCCTATAAATTTCTGTAAAAAATTTTATTTTCTTCTTTAAATTTTGCCCCCCTAATTTTAGAAAATTTTCTTCCATCCCCTCTAATTTCAAATTGGAGGGAGGGAAGAACAAAGTGCAATAGGATTGATTACAACAAACAGTAGAACAGCCGATGCTTTCCTAGCTGTAAAGATCATTATATATTGCTTAGGATGTTGGGTTTTTCAGTTTTGCCCCTAAAACATTCCTCTTCTTGCCAGATTACAGCACTGCTAGCCCGACGTCTTCTTAATGGAGAGTTGGAACCTTCAACAATACTAAATATGTCACCTAACGAATTGAAGGTATGCATTTTATAAGTCTCCTACGTAGTGTCTTCTTGAATAGGATATGCTTGTGATTTGATCTTGTGGAAAATGTTTGAATGGTTACCTTCAGGTGGGGATGACAGCCGAGGAGAAAGCACCTAAGGAGCCTGAGGAGTTGGCAACCCTGCAGGTCACTGGCCACCTTTTGCTTTTAACTGTTTTTTCTTTCTTTCTTTCTTTTTTCTTTTTTTTTTGGTAGTTTTGCAGTTACGGTTGTGCCTGTGCTCAGCTCACTGTTTGATCCTTTGCTCATGTACAGATGACAGATGCTTGTTGCTCAAGATGCAACGAGTTCAAAGTCGGTGTGAGGGACATCATCCATGCAGGACATGGAGATCGCTATCAGGTCCTTGCCTATTTTCTCTTACATTCTCTACATTTTGTTAGTTTTCATGAGTTGAAATTATCAGCTGGAATTGCACACTGTATTCTTTTTCTGAAGTATAGACATTAAAGCCATACATGGTCATATTTTCAAGAATAAGTGGCAGACTAATAATCTTAACTGTGGTCTTTTATGTCTACTTTTATGTTCGTTAACTTTTGTCTGGTCTGCATTGATTTAGAAAACCCTGTAGGAAATACCTCCTATTAACTACAAATTTTTACTAATCTTGATAACACAAGTTTGTCTTTCTCAAACCATGTAATCCTATGATATTTGATGACATACGAAGATAATAAGTTAGTGGGAAATTTAATATGCTTATTAATGTTTATTTGATTGCCCATAGCCCCAGTTTTCGTTCAATGGTTGGCACAATCAATTTAAAGAGGTTTTAAAAGATTGCTCACTTGTCAATTAGTTTGATTCGGACTCATGGATGACTATGATTTTGGATTTCAGCTGGAGTGTGGTGCCTGTGGCAATTCCTGGTATGCTTCCAGGGATGAAGCATCCATGCTGACAATAGATGGGCCAAGCTCTGCCAGAAGTGTAGGCACAGCACCCTGGGCAACTGCGAAATTCGAAGAGGTTGAGAAGAAGCTGGTCAGTCCTCGTGAACCTGAGAAGGTAGCTGAGCTCATCAAGAAGACTTGTGAACCATCTATTCCTGTTCTGGAAACCCAGAAATCATTTGGCAAGCCCAAGAATGAAGAGAATATTGAAACTACAAAGAATGCTGAATAATAACAAATTTTCCTTTTTCCCTTTCAGTTGGTTGTTATGCATAGGTAGGATAGTTTCTGACCCGAGTTTCTTTGTACAGCAGCTAACCAGATCAAAGTTGTCATGCATCATACAGGAGTAGGATGATGTTAGTTTCTCTCCATCTATATGAAAGTAGTGGCTTCAATGTTAATGTTGATGAGCTTCATATTCTGAAATGGGGTTGGATGTAAATATCCAAATTTCAATGTTCCTCTTAACTTTTTGCCTACCAATTGGCTTGTATCAAAGCGTCTTTTTGATTATTTATTTACTGTACAATTACTTTGTGATCAACTAAAAGAATATATTTTGATTATTTATTTACTGTAAAATTACTTATTACCAACTAAAAGAATATATTATTTGAATAATCTTTTAAAAATGCTATTATTATTCTTGTTTTAATAAATCTTTTATGAACGTACTCTTTTTGATTAATGTGACAATTTCAATTATGTATTAACTAAATATTTTAATGATTTAAAAGTAATTTTTAAATAATTTTATCAAACACTTAATGACCCTCTAAATCAATCCCCATCCTCTGGAGTCCACCAAAATTTTTACTTTCAAAAATGGATGTCTGCGTAATTATGGTTATTAAACGACTGGCCGGTGAGAAGTCTCTTCTCCAAAAATAATCGGAGAGGAGAGGGGAGAGCCTGTCACAGCCTGCCTAAACGAAAGTCGTTTACTTTAGATTTTGTTACAATTTTACAAGACATTTGTTTTTATTAAATAGTTACTGAAGGAGATTTTAGAACGACGGCTCGTTGGAATCGGGCGAGTACGCAGTGGAGAAACGGAGAGAGAGAAACCAGTTCAGAGGGCTTTTCTGAAAAAACTTCCACGGTGCGTTTCTGTTGCTTCCTCAGGCTTTTTGCAAGTAGAAAACCTCAACGTAGCTATCACGGTGCTATCATCAGTGGCATCACGATCAACTTATGCTTTTCGAAATTGTGGTTCCATTTTCTCCAAGCATAAATTTTGTCCACCAAGTGTTCGAGCAAATGTCATATTGAAATCTTTCTGATGCATTATTGTTGATGTATGGTTGACAGATGAAGTATGTGAAGCCGCTGGCCTTGTTCCATGAATTGATGAAGGCAAAAGCACAAGGGGAAAGGCGGTTGCTTGGCTTGGATGTCGGTGGTAAGTATGTAGGCTTAGCCATCTCAGACCAGTGTAATGAAATCGCATCACCTCTAAGGTATGATCTGATTTCTTGTTTATTACATGGTAGTAATAGCTTCGCATTTTTTTAATAATTTTAAACGTTGTCGGTTATTTCAGTGTTCTGTTAAGGAAGAAATCAAACATTGATTTGATGGCTGATGATTTTCAAAGTCTGGTGAGTTTGTCATTTATGTCTCTTTATTTCTTTTTCTTTGTCTACCCTCTTCTTTTGTGATTGGTGGTGTTAAAGAAAATTAAACAAGTATCAATTTTTGTTATTGGGCATCAAAAGAAATTAAAGCATCCTATGAGTATGAACTAATGACTTGGTGATTCTTTAAGTTGTCATTTCTAGCTGTTTTTATTGACTCTGTGTCCGGCTTTCATGGCTATTTTTTTTCGGGATGGCCCAATTTGGCCCTTTATCACTAATATTTGCTTTTGTCTATTCTTGGTTTTTAACTTCATTTTTCTCCCTCCCTCCCGAAGAGCCTTACATTAGAAAGAGTATATTATTGGTTAAAAAAATTTATAAATTTTCAAACTCCTGGTAATAGTCTCGTTATATAAGCATATACAACCTTGTATACGTGTATGATCAACTTCCACTTTGATTTGGCTTCGTCCTTTAGCTCTACAACGCCTTTACTGCTGGCTGCCCATTTTCATGTTTGTCATAATTATGGAAAGACTATCATGATGCTAAAGCATGCTTATATTTGATAGGTTAGGTTAGGCCATGTGATGTGTGTCTGTTAAGTATGACCCGTCTTTTGTCCTGAGCTTAAAAATGCACCTATTTCTCCTGTCTGTGTGCAGACATCTGAGCTTTCCCTGGCGGGTTTTGTTGTTGGCTACCCTTTCGACAGACTGCGAAGTGCTCCTGATGTGTGATTTCATCTTATCTGTCAGCGGTTACGATCTCTCTCTATCTCTCTCTTTCTTCTTGCTCATCCTGTTTTTGTTCTTTTATTAGGCTGTGCAGGTGAAGGTTTTCATTGACGACCTCTGCAAAACAGGGAAACTTGAAGGTTTAAAGTACACATACTGGGATGAGTGCTTTACATCAAAGGTGATAGCTTATTGCTAACCTGATTGGAATATAAGGAGTCAGTTGATTATTATATTTTTGACATGAGCATATTGAGGGGTTAATCTCTTTTGGGAGCTGTTTAAAAAAAAAAAAAAAAATTCTAGTTCTAGACATTTGTTTGGACGCTTATTAATATTCATACTATGGAATTTCATAAACCTGGCTCTCCCACGAGTTTGTGATATGAGTAGCACAGAAATTCATTTTTAATGGTGTTTGCAGAATGTGGAATTACTAATAAAACCTTTAGCTTTGTGTCCAACTCAAGCAAAAACAATGATTGACAAGTTTGCTGCTGTTGGGATACTTCAGGTATCTTTCTTGTACTCCGTCCTTTGCAAACCTAATGTGCTTGTCATGTCTCGATGCAGTGAATCATTGATGCGTTTGTGAAAACTATTCCAGTCTATCAACCTGTCTAAAGCACACAGTATTAATGTTTATCCTTTTCCACAGTACATCAGTTAGTTAATCACAGTTCCTTGTTCATATTCAAGGCTGGCTGAGCCTTAGAGCTAGTTTGGTTGGATGTAAAATAAGGATGAGTGTAAAATAACAAGTGAAAAATTATTGGGGTTTGCAAAATACCTTGTTGGGGAAAGAAGTAAAATTGTGAGTTGATGTAAAATATCTTCCAATTTACTCTCCAAAATAGGAGGAAAATAAAACAATGAAGGTGCAACTAAAGTAAAATAAATTCATTTTACTCTCACCTTTCTATTTTTCCTCCAAATTAAACAAAGAGTGTAAAATAAAGAGGTAAAATGAATAGTACTATTTTACTCTCTCATTTTACATCCACCTTTATTTTACATTCTGTCTCCATCCAATTAAAGCATTAGTTTCAACTAGTTGGGGTCAGTTATATGAATCCTTTACTTCACTATATTATAGGGCAAGAAAGGAGAAAAATTCGATGGCATTTTCTTTTGTGGACGTTCAAGTATTTTATAGCATATTGCAATTTAAATTTTTATTGAGTTTCCACTTGGATTAGAAGATACCAATGATATACTATGGAGTAGGAATTTCTTGTTTCTTTTTAGTATTATCAATTCTGAAATTGACCTAGAAACTTGCTAGTTTAAATTGCATTTACTAATATGCTGATTCATGGCAGGGATACCTGGATTATGTTAATAGGGAGACGAAAATGGAAGAGACAGAATGAGGACTTCGAAATGGATTCAAAGACTCCTTTTTAGTGAAGTATTGCAAACACCTTAGATTTATTTGGGGTCCTTCAACAATTAAAAAGGTCTTTCTGTTTCACATAATGATTGGCAATCAAACTGTTAGGAACTGGTATACCAACCGGCCAACATTCTACAGTAGAATATTTCTTGAATACATTATTTTTCAGATGGATATTGCGAGTGTTCTACAGATATCAACCGACAAGAACAATCTACTTGAAATTTGATTTTTTTTTTCTTTGAGAATAACTTGAATTTTGATTTTGATTAAACTAAAAGACATGATTTTTAATTTTGTGGCCATTCTTGAGACAATAAAGTGGACGGCATGGAAAATATTACTCTCTTATACCGAATCTAAGTGGGACATTAAAGGAATGAATGTTTTAATTAATAAACATTCTTTAATTAGGTTTGTCTTTTCAATTATGATTTTTCTAAAGAAAATGAACTCATAATAATAATAATAATAATAAAGAATTGGGCCTCAAATCTTGGCCTTTCTGAAATCAACAAAAACAAATAACATGCCCTTGAACCGTCACTTGTCAGAGCCATCGGACAATTAGATAATCAGTTGTCACTTTCTATGTTCTAGGCAAAGGTTTCCAAAGTAACATCACTTGCTCTTTTTTTTTTTTTTTCCTAATTCAAAAACATATTTTTTTATATTATTTTTAGGCATTTCCCTGTTAGAACATTATTTTGTTACTTTCTCCGCCATTTTTCTCAGTTTACATCAAAGTAGTAATAGGAAAACAAACCAAAGCTCAAAAGCATCAAATAATAACCCAAGTTGCAATTTAAAGAAAAACAAAATAAAAATAAAAATAAGAATAAAGGGGCTCACTGCCCCAAGACATGGTAAAATCTGATAAGGACATCTACTAGCATAGGGTTTTAGTACCACCATGGTAGGCCACCACAATGTCACAGTGTCACTCACTCACACTATGTAGTCAAAATACTTGCAACACGTACGTACACTTACACACTACTTACACCCTCCTGACTACTAAACAATAAAGAAACAAAAGGAAAGGTCTTTACTTGGAACCTTTATTCAAAAGCTTATATATGCATATTTTCAATTCATTTTCTCTCCCCCTCCCCCCCCCTCTCTCTCTCTCCGTCCTTGTCTTTTCTATGCTTTCTTTTTCTTTTTCTTTTTCTTTACCAGCTCCTCTTCCAATTTTCTTCTCAAAACCCTAGATTTGAAGATAATCTAGGGTTTTTTTTTTTTCTCTCTTTCTTGTTAAGTCTTGTAGAATAGTTTTTGGTTGTTAAGCTTGTTGGTCTCTGTAGCTGTGCTGTTTTTTGATTCTTCTTCACATTTATTCTCAATATAATATCTTCTGTGGGATGGTGAAGGTAGAAGTGCTTGTTGTTTAATATCATTTTCTTAGTGGCTTTAGTTCAATTTCTCACTGGGTTGGTTTGATTCTCTCTCCAGTAACAAAAACCTCTGTAAAACCCTTGTTCTGAATTGCCCTGTGTTCATATTTTGAAGATTTAGGGCTAAAGAGGGTTTTCATTTCCGTATCTCCTTACAATCTTTTTTAGTTGAAGATTTTGAATTCTTGTTCTATAGCATTTTCCCAATTTGTAGAAAAACCCTTGCAAAACCCTTTTCATTTGGTTCTATAACTTGTTTTATTGTCGTAACCTTCGGTTCAGTTTAGAGTTGGCGTATAAGTGGCCTCAAGACATAAGCATCAAGGAAGAAAGGAAATAAAAAGGAGTGATCTTTTGTTATCGTGATCTTGCACTATTGCTTTTAGTAAATGCATGGATGGAAGAGAAGCCATGGCATTAGCTAGTGGGTCAACACCATATTACATTCATAGAGCTGGTGGGGTTGGTGGGTCTGGGTCGGGGTCTGGATCACAAACTGGTTCATTGCATCACCCACCTGGCTTCAGACACTTGCCAAACCCGAATTTACCACCTCAATCCAATGCCAGGCCAGGTTCATCTGGGCCAGCATTTTCAATAGAGCCATCTAATGCGAATTTCGGTCATGGCATCAACATGGCTATGGCCCCTGGGGTGCCAATGAGTGAGCCAGTGAAGAAGAAGCGGGGGAGACCTCGGAAATATGCTCCGGATGGGCAAGTTTCTCTTGGATTGTCTCCCATGCCAGTAAAGCTTAGGCCTTCATCGATGCAGGATCCATTGACCCCTAAAAGGGGCAGAGGCCGCCCGCCTGGAAGTGGCAGGAAGCAGCAATTAGCTCTTCTGGGTGAGTATTCTACTTGGACTTTGATATATTTAAATTTGTGCTGTGATTAAGGTAAATTTTGGGAAATGTATATTATTTTGATGGTTACCAGTTACTGTGCATCTTTTGCAGCTGGATTTGCACTTTAAGTGGTACTATGCTGTGTTTTAAAGTCATTGTTTATGCTATATGGACTTTCATATTATCATACATTTCTACTGGTATCATGATTTATTGACCTCATTCATTCAGAATTTTATCCATTTATTCATTTGCTTCTTTTTCAACGCCAGATTTATTCCATGCCAAGTTCCTCTTGGTTCGATGTTGCATTTATGAATCCTTGTATTCATGGGATATAAATTTTGTGAATACATTTCGTTTGAAGAGTTGTTATTCACTTTGTAAACTTGATTATATTGCTGTCTGTCTGAATTGTTTAATGTGGAGATGCAGGGGAAAAGCCACTGGAGTTTTGTAAATTTCAGTTGCATTTTTTTTTTGAATGTAGTAACGTTGACATTTGATTTCTCATTTCCCCCATAAATGTGCATGAGATCTATTTATTTTAGATATTTGCATTTTAAAATTTTCTTGTGCGTTTAATTGATTTTGCTAGGTGACTGGATGAATTCTTCCGCTGGAATAGCCTTTTCACCTCATGTTATCGGTATTGGAGCTGGAGAGGTACGTTAAGTCCTGCACAATTTCTTATCCTTGTACATCTGATTATGATAGTGTGATATTTTGAGGGCTAGATTGAGTACATTTATGACATTTATTCAATATGACTTTTACCTCCTTGGATAGAATGTGAACCCAAATTATTCTGTTTCAGAAAACACATTTTGGGCTGCGGTTTTGCTTCTCAAAAGTTTGCAGTTTCATTCACATTTTGCAGTAGAATCACGAGGTTTTCTCCTATTCAGCATTAGAGAGAAAAAAGTGATACAATGATAATTAGACTTGTGTTTTGCCTGTCCTAAAATTATAGCCTTTTAATATTTTTAGATGTATTTTTCTTGTGTGAATTATTGCACTTACTATCAAATATCAATGGATTATTCAAGTGTAGATGGCTTTTCTCAAAAAAGAAAAATGTGGATAGATGGTTCAAATAGGAAAATGCATATCTAATAGGAGATACTTGGGGAAATGCATACATGCAAACACTTGTGTACACTTTTGCAGTTGGATCATTTCTGAGAGCAAATTGATTTTAAACTTTTGCCTTGTGTTCGGCAGGATATTGTTTCAAGAATACTGTCATTTGCTCAACAGAGGCCAAGGGCAGTTTGTGTTTTGTCTGGAACTGGTGCTGTTTCTTCAGTAACACTACGTCAGCCAGCATCTTCAGGGCCCAGTCTCACATTTGAGGTTAAAGAAATCAAATAGCTTTTCATGCTTTTCCTTTCAGCTGTTGCAATTTAATTACTTATCTTCTTTGTTTTACTAGAATTTTTCTGAAATTATGATATAGATGTTACTCCTTTTTTGTCCAGTCATTAATAAGGAAACTTGAATGTCCAAAATTGGTATTTGTTGTTCTTTGATTACTTACTCTGTTAAATATTATTGAAGTTTAGCATATATAAGATAACATCATTAGGCAGTCGCTTATTAAAATAATTGAGGTGCTTGACCCATATCTGATAAATGTTAATAGTTGTAATATGGTATTGTGGTTTAATTAGTCATTCACAACTTCTGATGATGTGTCAAATTTTTTCAAAAAAATGAATTTGATGGAATCTAATAAATTAGGGTGCAGTTAAATGCTGTAATGAATGTAAAGTTCAAATGTTTTAAATGTGGTTGGGCATGTGATATATTTGGTGCTCGAGTGTTTGAGTTTGTTTACAATTTGGTAACTGAGTCTTATTTTGGTGCCAAGCATTGGACTAGATAGATCAGATATGGGTCTGGACAATGATCCCAATGTTGATATCCATACTTGTCCTGAAGTATGGAAACACCAATTTGTGTTATCAAAATGAACTTACAAGTTTTTATCTCAAACTTACCATGGTTCAACGCAAGAAGTCTGTGCACCAATCTGTGGCATTGAAATGAACTGATCGTGCTATCTTAAATATTACTATAGTTCAACAGACAAAATCCGTATAAATTCATATACTTCATGTGTATGCTCAAACACATGGTTGTTTTATCTTTGAAGCTAAACATACATAATCTGTTTAGCTATTTTCAGCTGGTGTCTCCGAATATTCTTGATATTTTGAAAACGAGATTCCTGAAGTGTTGAGTGATATGACATCAATGTGGAACATTAAAAATTTCTATCGGAAGCCTACTAAGCACCTTTACCACAAGCCTACTAAAGGTCAGCAAATACATAAACATTTTATCCCAAGTTTTACCTAATCAGCTTTACCACACTATAGGCTTTTATCTCCTTCCATTTTTTGCATTCTTTTCCAATTTTATTTATTAAATGATTAGCAGACAAGGACTATTGTGACACACTGCATCTAGTGAAATGCCAAACTTAACTTTGCTATGCCCTTTAACCAGCGTCAATGCTTTAAGATCTCAATTGTGGGATTATTACTTCTGCCAGTGCTTTAGTCTACATGTTATTGTTTTGATAAGAATTTAGTAAGCAGTTTAAAGAAATCTTATTTGGTATATTTAGCTTGTGTAGGGGCGTTTTGAGATATTATGCATGTCTGGTTCTTACCTGGTTTCTGAAGATGGTGGCCCTCGCAATCGAACTGGTGGTATTAGTGCTTCTCTTTCCACTCCAGACGGTCATGTCATTGGTGGTGCAATTGGGATGCTTATTGCAGCAGGCCCAGTTCAGGTACTATTTTGAATCCTAATATTTTGATTTTGTTTATGTATTCACCACTGATCCAATCATATGGTCTTGAACATTCATCAACATGAGCTCCAACATCTCATTATGTTCTGTTGTTTATTAAAGGCAAATGTTCATAAAAGCACCATGTGATTTCACATTTTAATACTCAAAATCATTATAATTTTACATGGTAATAGTATTACCCATGGATAATTCTCAAATGTAATTGTTATTTTATGACTCAAGCTCCATATAAGTATGATTTTGATGATATCAGTAAAAATTAAAGTCATATAGCATTAAATCTTGTGGTGCTGAAATGAACAAAAAGCTCTTGCTGCTATAATAGAGCACCAAACACATGATACTTCCTGAAATCCATTCTTGAAATTTGGTCGTATTAAATATCTTTTTATAATAACTCAAACATCAAGTTGTAAGGGAATCAAAACAGATATTGTATGGTTGAGTGGCATGCAAAATTATGATGCAAAACTATGCATTAATTTCTACATGTGTATCATGTGGTTTGCTATTATGTATTCAAACTTTGTGAACGACTTGGAATGTACTGAAGTCAATTATTCTGTTCAATTGAGCTTGAAGTTTGAGATTCATATAGGTGATAAACTTTCTATCAATTTCATGGGATAAATAAGAAATTATCACATATTATTACCTTTTTTCCTGTACAATCTATTAACCATGCTCTGCACATGTGGGTTAGTGCTTAAAACAAAATGATCTATAAGTCATGTTTGCTGCAGGTGGTGGCATGTAGTTTTGTACACGGTGCTTCTAAGAACAAGGATAAACAGGTTGGTCGACCAAAAATTATTAAGGACTCTGCATCTCAGCCTGGTGAGAGATTAGCTCCCCCAAAATCCACAATCCCTACAAATTTACCTCCTCAAAATTTCACTCCATCTTCAATGAATGTTTGGCCTGTTTCACGATCAGTTGACCTGAGAAACCCTCACAGTGATATTGACTTGATGCGAGGATGACTGCTGCAACAGACACATGGCAAATTTTTGTACATATGTGTTGTTGTATATGTACTGAATCTGTGATAATTATGGACATTTTGGGTTCCACCTTGTTTCCCTACTAAGGGGCCATGTTCGTGTTTGTGCTAACGTAGTCTGTAACAGAAGTCATTATTTTAAGACTGTCATAGTTGCAATGGAAACTTGTTGAAATTTTTTTTGGTAATTTGGGGGCCAAAGTACATTGATATGTAGCATGAAGAGTGCCCCTGCGCCAGAATACTGTCATTCTTTGAATCTTTCTTTTAAGTTTTATTTTTAAGCCATTTTCTCATTTCAGTAATTTGCGAACGGCTTGGCAACTGATTTGCTGGGAAGAATGGTTTGGATTTGTTCAATCTGCAAGAAAATCCCTTGGCCAAATGCATTAATTTCATTTTGAATTTTTGCCAATTATCCTTGTCATTTTCTGAATTTTGCAAGGATTCAATTATAACATTATATTTTCACATTTCATAATTATCTATCTCACTAAAGTGAAAGATAGGAGTTCAATCAGGACTATATTTTTATAATTCATTTTGACAGAGCGGATAATTATTATATTTCAATATGAAAATATAAGTTTGATCATGAATTTTCAAAGGGGCACTATGAATTATTCGAGAACGTCCCTAATAATGAATTTGGTTTAGGTCCTGCAATTGGGCTCCAGCTAAGCCCCAAGGAAGTGCTATTTTCTCAAAGATTCCATGGGATCCATTTCTTTCCTCATTGAATCTTCCTATGGATCATCCCACCCAATAAATGCAAAAAGGGGGAAAAACAACATATGTATGATGAGGCCAGGCCATATGTGTCTTCACTCTTCATTTAAGTTATGAGCCTAAAGACATTGGTCTGGTCTGCAATAAAAAATGGTCCAGCTTTTTCTCTTTTGTTTGCTAGTGCAAGTTCTAAAGATACCATGGGACCCTATCACAGGATCTCTGTAAGAAGCATCTCATATGTCCCAACAAAACGAAGCATCTCAAATACAATTATCTAATGACATACATTATATCTTCAAACTCCAATGCTTGATTGCTTCGTAACCCTTTTGTAAAATATTTACCTTTACCACAAAAGCCATAATCTTCTTGTAATTTCATCTCAAAGTTATGTCCTTTACTGCACTTTCATTCTATTTATACCCATCTCTTCATCTATTATCCATAACCCATTAGCTAACACTAATCAACAAAGGTGAAAATGAAGCAATCCTACTTCAGTTTTTGTACTGTACTTCTGGTACTCTTAATTATTTATGTTTCCGCAGCTACTTTATCGGTTGATGCACAGAAGTGCAAACCAAGTGGCAAGGTTAAGGGAAAGAAACCTCCAAAAGGTGAATGCAACCAAGATAATGGTGCTGATTGTTGTAAGGCAGGCAAATATTACACTATCTATAAGTGTTCACCGCCTGTTTCTAAGCAAACAAAGGCGACTTTAACTATCAACGACTTCGAAGAGGGTGGCGATGGCGGTGGGCCATCAGAATGTGACGGCAAGTACCATAGTAATGAAAGCCGGTGGTGGCATTATCAACTGGATGGTTTAGTAATAAGAAGAGATGACATAACTATATCACCATTAAAGGAAATGGAAGGAGTGTAAAGGCTATGGTGGTTGATGAGTGTGATTCTACATTGGGGTGTGATAGTGATCATGGTTATCAACCTCCATGCAAGAAAAATATAGTTGATGCCTCAAAAGCTGTTTGGAAAGCTTTAGGTGTTAAGGAAAGTGATGATAGATGGGGGTTTATGGATATTACTTGGACTGATCATCCTTAATTATTGATGATTTCTCTTTCTTTTGTTGTTGTGCCTGTGAATATAAGGTTGCTTTGAACTGCTTCGAAATTGAAAATATAATAAAAGTTATTACATTTCAAATAAATCCCAATTTGTAATTTGGAAGATTGATCAATATGTATGTTCTAACTCAATCTAAATGAGAGCTCAAATTTTAATTTTTACTTGCTATTCCTTTTCACTCTAGGTAAAGAACAATACAAGCATGTAGATTAATCTTTAATTAAGGATTGGATGAACATCCAATAGTAAATTCTTAACGACCGACCAATTTTTTTTTTAGGGAAACTTTTTCTTATCTTCCTGTTGTTTAACTACAAGGAAAAATTTTCCTCACTTTATTAATAGAAACGGCAAAACGCAGTTGTCGTTTATATCTTCGACGTGGTTGTTCGACGACGGAGCGACTATTTTACAACAGCTTACCATTTCTGCGAATCCCCAATTTCTAATCCAAAAATATTCTAAACCCTAATTCCCCTATTATCTCAGTACACAAACATTTCAAAAACCCTAATTTCACGTAAAACATGATAGCAACGGAAAACTCTAATTTCACATAAAAACATGATAGCGACCCACTACGCTTATTAAGAGCAGACAAGTTGTGCAAAGAACTTAAATCGAAAATGGAGAAAGAGAGATTTGTACTCGTACCATTATTAATGCAGAGAAGTTAACGAAGGAGCTTGAAATACGTTAGAAATTCTGTCATTTTCAATTCTAGGACTTAACCCTTTTTTTGTAGTAAAGAAAATATTAGAGAAAAATACGAAGAGAAATGAGATGATTTTCCCTTGTTTGGAAAGGATGAAAAAATATTGATAGATTGACGAAATTGCATTGTTTAATGTGAAATGAATTTCATTATTTTTCTCTAGTCTCTACTATGTTTCAGTTGTCCTTTTCTGTTGGCTAACTGCCATTTACAGTCACCTTTCTTGCAGTGTTTTCAAGAGTATTTCTCTAGATCTCAGTAATTTGCCGAATCGAACCTTTCTAGGAATCATGTCATGTTATGAAAAAAATGGCTCCAATATGATAATGGCCTAGCCAATCAAAGACTGCCATCGCTAAAGCATATACCTCGTAATGACTGAAAATTTGTCTTATCTCTAACATTGATTCTGCACGATAGAATATATTACCAAAAATGATAACAAGACACAATGTTCAGTTCTTGTAATATCGGCTCAAGATTTACCCTTTTAGCCCCCAACGTTTCTATTTATACTCACAATTTAAGCATCTTTTTTATTCTCTTAATCATCAACACTATTAAGCAGTCTAAGTTCTTTACAAAATGAAGCAAATTCGTATTAGCTTTACTTATCTCCTAGTCTTCTTTATTCTTGTTGCTACAGATACTATGATGGTTGAAGCAAAAAAATGCAAGCCATGTGGAAAAGTGAAGGGAAAGAAACCTCCAAAGGATGAATGTGACCAAAGTAATGGTGCTGATTGCTGCGAGGAGGGAAACATTACACGATCTATAAATGTTCGCCTCGGGTGACCAAGAATACACCGGCAACTTTAACCATCAACAGCTTTAAGAAGGGCGGAAATGGCGGTGCCCCATCAGAATGCGATGGTAAGTACCATGATGATAATATGCCGGTTGTTGCACTGTCCACTGGATGGTTCAATAAAATGAAGAGGTGTGGCCATCACATCAAAATTCATGCGAATGGAAAGACTGTCAAGGCTATGGTGTTGGATGAATGTGACTCTACCATTGGATGCGATAGCGAGCATAGTTACCAACCACCATATCCAAATAACATAGTTGATGCCTCGAAAGCAGTTTGGAAAGCTTTAGGTGTTAAAGAAGTGATGCTGAATGGGGATGAATGAATGTCACCAGGGAAGATGCTCGATTTCCATTTATGAGGTTCTTTAATAAGGTTCAATAAGGTTCTTCAAGGTCATGTGTCTTATGAATGTTCAGATTTTTCTGGATGAAGGGGCAGTGTCAATAAGATTATTCATGTGAAAAACAGATGAAGTAATGCATCAAATGAAAATTACAATGAGAATGATTATTCTCTGCCTTCTGAATTAAATCAGAGTTTGCATTTTGAGGATTTTATAATCAAGCTCCATGTATCTTAAGATGTTTCAACCGAAAAGAAAAGGAAAAGAAGTTTAGAACTGCAGTAGCAACAATTTATATTCCTTGTAACTGTCATTTTCTAATTACAAATTTCAACAGTTCCTACAGCACACCGAAAAGCAGAGAAGGCGATTAAACATATGCTTTGGTATCTCCATGAGCTCTGATAAATCCTTTATGCCTCTGCACTTCATTAGTTCCCCAACAGCTTCTTTATGTCATGCTGCGATAATATACAAAACCTTCATTTCCGAATTTGTACTGAGATTCCAATATAACACTAACTTAAAACTCTAGACATGTTTCAAAAGCCAGTTTTATATTTACCTCAAGACTCAGAGGAGATGTTGTGGGGTAGTAACGATCAACTACTTGTCCATTTTTATCGACAAGGAATTTGGCAAAGTTCCATTGAATATCATCACTAAAAATTCCCCATTTACCTGACTTTAAGAATTTGTAAAGAGAGGAAGCATTCTCACCATTCACTTCAATCTAACACCAGAAAAATTAGCAAGGATATGGTTAGCATACAATCTTGCACAATTTACATTTTAAATAATCACACTCAATTCAGATGCTAAATAAAAGCCAGAGCCATTTACGCAAAAGCAGCCGTTGGTAATATTTCAAAATTAATAAAGATTACGGTTGTTTTTCTGGCAAGACTAGGTTGTTAGAATACACTCTTTCAAATAAAATTAAAATAATCACATAAAACTTTCAACTTCTTTCTAAACAGTCAAGGACTGTAACCAAAACTAGCTGTCAATAATTTCTCGAAATATTACAGTTTTTAATGCCAAAACGTATTACAGTGTTTCAGGTGATTTTGCTGTCAAAAAGCAAGGCAGGACACAAGTCTACCTCTACCAATCAACTGCCTAGAAACCCCAACAATTATCACCATAGATTACTAGAAAGATTGAGCTGAAAAAATAAGGTAAGCATGAGGCTAACTACACGATGATTGGCATTTCACCGGGCAATGAACCAAAAGCAAATTTGGAGGCTATTTATTTAAGGCCTCAATAATTTGCTCTCTTTTATTTGGTAGATGTGTGAGTTTCATTAATATGTAATGCTAAGCAGTCAAGCCACAACGAACCTTCAACCTTACGAGTGAAACATGTAATAAGTCAAGTCCTAAAATTAAGAATAACCAGACAAAGCAAGACAATATTCACATTTGAGCGTAAAATTTAACAAATCTGACTTCTACCTTGTCAAAGACAGGAAATTCTGATTTAAAGCGAGTGCAGACGAACTCTGCAATCTCATCGTTACTTCCAGGTTCCTCCTCACCAAATTGATTGCATGGAAATGCCAGTATCTCAAGACCTGCATAGACAAATACAAAGTTGAGAGGTACTTATCAGATAGAACAGGATCAACAGATATTATCCCAATTTTACTTTTCTTATGGAAATTCATATGCTTTGGATATGCTACAGAACAACCATCTCAGGTATACAGATAGTAAAGAATGACGATGAATGCGATATTGAAACTATTGGTGAAAACAAGATGAGAGATTTGCCATATGCAATTAATGAGAAATAAAACGATGCATTTGAACTTGAACATATCATCCAAATAAAAGGTTAAGCTTTTCAATTCGCTGATATTAGAGGCATCAAATAAAAGATGCAAGTATAAATTTCTGACCTTTGTCTTTGTACTTCTCATATAACTGATTGAGCTCTGTGTAATTAGAGTTGGTCATTCCACTGTGCAATCAATCAATAATTAATTAATTAGCAACATAGAAAGGTAAAATCATCCATTCAAAAGAAAAAAAAAGGCATTGAATATGCAAGGAGAATTAAAAAAAGAAATAAAAATGAGAACCTTAACATACACCTTAAATAATATATGCGGTCTAAGGTACATCAGTTCCATTCACATAATGTCAAAATAAGCACGTTAAGATTTGGATTCCACAACATAGAAGGAAACGAAAGTGAGATGATGGGAGTACCATTTTGAAGCAACATTAACAATTAATAAGACTTTTCCTTTGAATATGCCGAGATCTAAGTCCTTCCCCTCAGCATCCTGCAATTGAAAAGAAAATAAAAAACATAATTTTATGAAGGATCATGGCATTGATATAGTAAAAAGAAAATTTCTAATTTGCAAATTACTTGAAACATGAGGCGACCAGCTTCATATATTTCTCTCTTGTAAAGCTAAATATATATTTTATTTTGTTTACACCCTTGGCTCTTGTTCTCTGCCATGAATCCCTCACTTGGAAGCGGAAGCCAGACACTAATAAATTACTATTTTACATGGAAAAGCTAATTTAGCTACAACCATCACATAATTAAAGATTTCTTCAATATATAAGCAGTCAATCTTGGAATACCAAAGGAACCCATTTCAATATACTCTCTAAATAATATTGAAAAGAAAAAATGCCATCTTTTCTTGATGGTTAATTATGAGATCACAAGATTCGCATGAAAGACTACACAAGCAAAAATTCGAAGTAAAACACTAAACTTGGATCTACTGATTAGAAATTTTTTAAATTTAAGCCAAGAAACTAACCTTGACAGTGAAGTCATAGACGGATTCAGGGTATTTTTGGGGTTGGGATGCCATTAGCAAACAAATGATTTAGAAAGACGAAGTGACTTAACTCGTCAAACAGCAAAACAAGTGAAACAGTTGAAGGAGGGGAACAGAATAGAATAAAGAAAGAAAGATCCTCTCCAATTTGCTTATTTGACTTTTGAAACGGTAACACTTCCACGCCCCTGGCTCTCTGTGGATAAATGATGGTCTGGTGTCCTTTTTCTTTTCTCTCGGCTTTGTGATGAATTCTGGAAAGGTCCCCTGCCCGTTGGATTGAAAATTAAATCAGTTCGTCTCGTCCTCAGTAAGTGTATTTTGATTATTTTTTAGGCGAACACTTTTCACTTCAAGATCACGGGATAACGCTGAATTATTAATTAATTAATTATTAGCTTAGTAATAAAGATGAAAAAGCAAAATTATGTTTTCACATATTAGAATTATGCAATATGTTTATGGTCCATTTTTGTACAAGAAAATCCGAAATTGACCAAGTGTTCGGCAACAACTATCGACAAAGTGCTGCTGGCAACAACTTTCTTTCTAAGTAGCTAATCGCCATTTTATTTTTCAAGAAAGTATTTTATTTTTCAAGGCCTCCATTCAGTGTAGGAAATGAAATGGACTGCCTGCTCAATCTTTTAAATATAAGCATCAAAGTGCTGAGATTTCTGCTAGAAAAGAACTCATGGAGCATACAACAAGAAAATACACTATCATCAACATTCATGTGTCTTAAGCATTCTACAAGGGAAATACGCCATACAAATATAGTTACATCTCTTCATGCTGCTTATTCATCACAGAGACAGACTGATGTCCTGACTTATTCAATAGCCCGCCTTAGCATTCATGCAATCCCCAGCAGTTTCTTCACATCTTTCTGCAAATGATATGAACATTAACCGCAGTCAGTATAAATTAATCAACATCTATAGTCTAAATGCTGCAGCTGAGATCAGGAATGGAATAAGCATATGGATGGACTGTACCTCGATGCTAAGAGGAGAAGTAGTGGGAGCATATCGGTTCACAACATTGCCATCTTTATCAGCCAGAAACTTGGTGAAATTCCACTTGATGCTATCCCCAAAAATTCCTCCTTTGCTGGACTTCAAGAACTTGTAAAGAGCAGCAGCATTGTTTCCATTGACATCGATCTACCAAGAGGACAAGCAGGGTTAACCAAAATATCTACACAGTTGACATTTATATCAAACTCTATAAGGATGTCTCTTTAAGTTCAAGAAACTAAAGAAAAACAATAACAACAACAAGAACATGGAAATGAAAGAAAATTAGGGAAAGAGTATTATCATTCATTATTTTGCAAAATCTGTCGGTCCATATTGGAACGGAAACACACAAAGGATTCATTTAGCCTACCCCAACTAGTTTGAGAGTAAGGCTTAGTTGTTGTTGTATTTTGTAAAACTTGTGGAGCAATTCAATATAGCTCCTACCTTATCGAATATTGGATACTCAGCCTTGAAGCGAGTGCAGGCAAACTCCACAATCTGTTCATTGGTCCCTGGCTCCTGAGATCCAAATTGATTGCATGGAAAAGCCAGAATCTCCAAACCTGCACAGCAAAACAAATCAAGTAAAAAATGGCAATTTCTCAAGGAGGACTGACCATGGTCAAGCAATTCCCAATCCATATTTCCCTATTGAATTTCACAAAGAAACATCAACCCCTGTTTGGTATAGATAAATTTGATGAATATAATTTATTTCCAGATGATATAATTTGGTTCAATCATATCGAATTCCATAAAATGGAATCATGTTACTGAAATGAACATTTCCATTCATACCAAATACAAAAGCATGAAACTTGAAATGAATTACACAAAATCTAGTGGCATTTATTTATACCAAACAAGACATAGCAACTGAAAAGGATAGTATAAGTGCAGCTAACATAATACAGTATGTAGAGGTGTATATATATATACGTACGAAGACAAACATTAGATCATAGAATAAAGTGTCCACCCATATAAACATTAAATGAAGAGAACTGCAGAAACAAACCTTGATCCTTGTACTTCTGGTATAACTGAGTCAGTTCAGTGTAGTTGGAATTGGTCAAGCCACTGAGTTAATAAAAAAGATAATGAGCAATCAGTTTTATAATCACAAAACAAGGAGGAGGAGGAGGAGGAGGGGATGATTACAAAGCTATCAATCTCTTCACACAAGGCACAAAAAATGAAAGGAAGAAAATGCATACCATTGTGAAGCAACATTAACAATAATGAGAACCTTTCCCTTGTATGTGCTGAGATCAACATCGTTCCCCCTAGCATCCTTCATAGAAAAAAAAATGAAGAATTAAACAAAAAGAATACTGAGCTCCATAATTTAACAAATATTATTCTATGCACTGCCTCTTATAAGATTACTAACATGAACCAGAGAAACCGCCTACAACTCTAACATGCATAAACATAGTACTTCCATATATAAAGAGTACCCATTTTACAACTCAACAAAAGCAATTCTTTTTTGAACGTACAAAAGCAATTCTTGATAACTTTTAACCAGAGAAGAGTGAATAATAATTATCAACACCTCAGTACCTTGAAACGGAAATGATTTTGGCTTCAATTTCTCAATCAAAACCTAAAAACTATCTAGGTTCTCCAAAGACCCGAAAGAGATTTAACTGTAATAAAGCACAATTCAATATACCTTGCGGGTGCCAATAACTCAAATTAAACTCAGACCAGTGCTTTAGTGGATACAAAAAGACATAGACAAAATAGAAATACCTTAACAGTGAAGTCATGGACTGATTTAGGCTCAGATTGGGTAGCCATTGTATGATCGAATCTCAAAGAATAGAGCACAGGCCTTGAATTCCCTGTTCTGATCGAGCGAGGAACCAAAGGAAGAGGTGACTTATGAAGAGATCGCAAAAGAGTTTGCTTGGAATTGAAAGATGATTCCTTGGCAATTAAAAGAGAAGCAGATAAAGATGCTATGCGTACGCTTCTTAGAGGGCAAATGCGAATTGAAGTACAGAGCATTGACACTTGATGAACAGAAGCCCCGATTATATATAGACAGAAATTGGTCAAGCTTGGATTTTTATCGATATTTACAAAGCAGAAGCTATCGTGTGTATGTACATGGGATTCTGAAGATGATAAATTAACGCGTGGTGCATGAATTGAGGGACACGCGGCCGACATGTGAGCTTATTTCAGACTTGACACAGAAGTGATTGGACGGTCAGGATTCGTGCGCTTGCGTCACAGATGAGGTAGTATAATAATTTTTAATAGCTTCAAATGTTCACACGTACGATGCATTTTAGTTTCTAGAAGATTTATCAATATGGGACTTATCAAGAGGGGACCATCAACCTCGGCTCGGCTTTAGGCACAGACCTAGGGTATAAATAAGCCTATACGGCGTGCAATCCGTTCGAGTTCAAATAAAAAAATTTGAAAAAATTGAATTGGAATCGAATTTGAGTTGGAGCTCGAGCCCACTTATTTGTTAATTGGATTAAGTTTGAATTTAATAATATTCAGATTAAAAATTTATAAGTCTTATCGAATTTTTATATACATTACATGTGTAATATGTATTTTAGATTTTTCAACCTTTAAGCAACTCAAGTTTAAATTTTTTTAAATTGAATTCGAGTGTTAAAATTTCAGACTCGTCTAGTTTTAAACTGAGCTCGAATAAAGTTAAATTTTATCGAGCCAAGCTAGGCTTTTCATAATAGGCAAATAAAAATTGAGCTTGAAAATTTTCTATTATGGGCCTAGTATGTTCATTGACCCTAAAATTGTGCCTATAGTATTTTCCATTCCGTTTAATAAACTCCTTGCTAAACTACGCACTTTGTGTTTATTGGGGCTGCAAATCGAATGAATATAGTATCATGTAATTTGGGTTCAACTTAGCCCAACAAACTCTCTGCTAAAAATAAGAACAAAATGCTTTGTATACACATCAGAACAAAAAGAAAAGAAAAATAGAAGTTGTCACTGCAATCTATTGACCCTCTCAAGCAGATTGTTCACTGTTATGGAAAATGCATCCTGAAACTTCTCAAGCTGAGAATTAGAATCCCCATACACAATTCTAGGCAATAGTTCATATACTATGTACCTCCTTATATCCTCTCTTTCTTTCACAGAAACATTCATTAGCCTTTCCACCACATTCACCTTCATTTGCCTTACTTCTTCTTGGTTTATGAACACTGAATATTTATCATGTTCCTCAGGTAAATGCCATGGATACTGATAATAAGCTGTGAAAGGGTCAAAAAGCACTGGTATGCAACCTGAAACAAGCGAATCAAATAAAGATTTTCTTGTCGGGCTGTCACCAGGAGGCTGTAAGCAGAATTCTGACTCTTCAAACAGTTCTGTGATTGTTTCTGGTTGATCACAACCACCTGACCTGCAATTCAAAAACTTGCATTTATCATCAGTTGTAGTGCACTGATTGATCAAAATTGACCTTATGCTCTCAGGTTGTTCAGGTCGCGCTGCTCCTGCAAAACTCACTAGCTTCTTTCTAATTGCTCGGATAACCTTCAGCTGCCAGGCAACAATATCATCATCTGAACGTGGGTGAAAATATGTAGGATGTGGAATTCCAATGTCGTTCAATTCCCATGGTTGTCGTTCTATCAAGAGCTTTATTGGGTTTTGCATTTGCTCTAAGTGTAAAAATCTAGTCCCCCATGAAGAATCAATCTTTCTCCTAAAATCCCAAGAAACTTTTCCCAAAACAAACACATGATCCTTACCAGAATTTTGAACCCAAGTCTTTCTAGACTGAAGCCACTTGATGAGCTCCAACGCCAAAATATCTTTAACATCATTAGAAACATTCTTGAAATGCCATCGTAAAATGTCTAATCCACCATAGTAAGGAACATAAAAGAGCTTAGCTTCATTTTCATTGTAAACCCTGCATGTATGTTTCAGAATCCTGGCATGGAATATTGGTTCTAGTGAGTACTGGTGAGTATCATACCAACCTGTACCAAGCTTTGCTATAGGCTCGCCAAAAGCCTCATTATTGAAATATTTACACAGATCAATCCATGGAATCATATCTCCACACTGACCAAGCAAGTCCTTATTGAACTTTGATGGCAGATCATAGACATAAATCCCCCGTCCATCACACAGTGCAGGATTTGTATCAGAAATCCATGATCGATGTAATTGCATTTGCTCTTCAATAACTTTCTTTGCATTTTCAGTTTCCTCATTTCTGTCCCTGCTGGTTGTTTCTGTGACAGCCAAATAAGCATTTGTAGTAGAAGAACTGTTACTGACTGAAATTGGGATTTCGAGGTTAGGCTGTGTACCAGCAGAGAGACAATAAAGATTGTTAAGCTTCCGCGAGGAAATACAAACGTGAACAATGTTGCCTGATATGATGGTGGTAGAATAGGACCATAGGAAGATAAGTATAAAAAAAAGAGCCATGGTTGGGATTTTAGATACAACTCTGAAACATGTTGTATTACCGAGACAAAATTCTTTCCTTTCTTCCTTTCTGGATATTCTGGATTTCTTTTGGGACACTGAAATTGCCATGTTTTGCAATGAGGTTGTTTGTCCTTGAATTTGATTGAGGTTTTTCTAGTAGGAAGAGGGTGTATCTTCAAAATACTTGTCTGCACGTATTGCAGTTAAACTTGTATGCACGTTTCTGCATCTTCATAATTCAATTTATATATAAATTTTAGAGATGCCATGCATGAAACCCATGTACCACTTTGTCAACCACTATTTTTTTGGGCAAATTAGGTTAATTATATATTAGCCTAGTAGTTGGATCATGCATGAACCATCATTAACAACCATTAAATTAATTAAATCATAATTAAGTTGCCATGAAGTGAAAATTTGACCGTTCTTGTACAAGCATTTTCTAAGCATAATTCTATTTAACAACTCTTTATTCTACTTCTGTGTGGCCACATATGCTACTACAAATTATTTTGGATCTATCTTAGCAATCATAAGTTTGATGGCCAACACATAGTAAAGAAGGGAAATAACAGTAAAGACAACACAGATGAAGCACTTACAAAATTTTAACATATAAAAAAACATCAAAATATTCAATTTACAACATACTATCTGTCCTAGCAGGCAGCCGACGGAAGAAGTTGATAGGTGCAGAAGGTGTCCTGTAGCGAAATCTTGGATGCCTCATAATGAAGAAACCTGCCAAAGCTGCTATCACTTGAAATGGTGTCACAAACAAAACCAATGCAGCTACAAGGCAAAATAAGATAAATATGGCAGTAGCACGAGGGTCTCGCCAGCTTAACAGTGACTGAAACCGCTCCCCTTGAGTTGCAATATCACCAACAACCGTCTGAATCCTACCAGCCACACTTCGTAGCCTGTCGTACCTCATTCGAACTAGTTCTGGGCTCTTGCTTGTAGGGAATGTGTCAAATTCCTCATCAAGCTCATCTGGATGCACTGTCTCAGCTTGGGAGATCTTTGTGTTCATATGAGGAGGGTATCTTGGACGATATCGAAAATTCCATATCCCTATTAGAAACATGTAAAGGAAAACAGTGGGTAGAATGAGTTCTGGGAAGCAAGCAAGCATAAGATAGAGCACATGAACAAGTACTGTTGTGATAGGATTCTTCCACATGCAAATATCCGCAAACCACTTTCCAGCTGCAAAGAATCCTGAGAATACTGTCATTAGCCTAAAGAAATTGGCCTTGCTTCGGCGCATGCTCCATAGATGTGAATCCACATCTGACATATACTCTACCACCTCCTTTCTCAATGGAGGTTCTGCCCGACCTAACCGTAATGCTACTATGTTGACAGCTTGGTGACGCAGCATGTCCAGCTGCATTACAGTAAAGGGCCTTATATAGTGCATCTTGGGTAAAAGTGGTTTTGTATATTGATAAAGCATGTTGGCGAAAGATGTGCATGTAAACCTTATTGCCAAATGCAATTCTCCCATTTTCTTAACTCCAGTAGGATGAAGAACAAGTAAAGGATAAGAGTGTGTATAAACACGGCCAGTTTCAAGTGTAGAGATGCGAATCCGAACCTTCCCAATCTTCAGGTCCTTACCATTTGAACCTTTTTCCCCAAGCTGGCTATTGTCAAATACACCAACAGTCAAAACTGTAGCTGGATCAAAGACCTCCCAGGTGTACTGCTCATTGTATTTAGGGTGCAGGTTGTCAATAAGGGTGCGTGTTCGAACCCATTTGTGTCCGTACTTTGCCACACAATATGTATCTGATGTACCCCTCCCATCTCGTGTTTTCATAGGATGTAGTCCCACAGCATTTAAGATGCCAAGTTCCAATAACCCAATTGGTGGCCTCCAAAGCTGTTTGGCTGTTGGGCGGAGATCACTGCTGTAGTGAGTGGACTCATCAAGAACATGGTACCCTCCATCTAAGCAGACTCGAAGGTGAATACGGCTAGAGAATTTCTCTTTCTTTAACTGGTCCACATCCACAGCAACAGGTTTTTCAAGGTTAAACCAACGAGAATGAATTATCCGGTCATCAGCCCGCTTCTCCACTGAGTTCAATGGTATGATGACCCTGCCAATTATCTCATCTTTGCCAGGAGCTACACGATCCTCAACTGAAAGGATAAGGTGATCTTCAAAGGGTTCAGCTGCAACAAATAAAAGATCCTCATTCCAGAATGCATTAAAAGTTCGAGCCTGACATGTCTTTGTCTTGAAAACCTGGTTTCCAATCTGCACCTTAACATACACATCTGGGAAACGGGTCTTCTCTGATGGGACCAAATCTTGTGCCTCAACAACATTAACGCGAACATACCACAACCTTGGTGCATGATACACCTTTGAGCGTATCATTGTCGAGGCTGCTGGAGCACTATCTACAGGCATAGCTGCATCAGAATGCCACGCATCAGAAAAAGCCTCATCTGCTTGGGTGCCAATCCAGACAGCAAGCATTAGCTCTCCCTTAATCTTTTCTCCCTTCTTATCCTCAAGCCTATACCACTCCGGAGCCAAAGGACTATCAGGTGGGACTCGGAGTGGAATCTCATTGATGTCAAACCTCATAATGCCTACAAAATCATCTTTAACAAGATCCTTATCCTTAATCACTACTTCTAATACAGAAGCTTGCATGCGTTCCCTTGAAAATGCAAACACTTGGTTCCATTCAGGGTTTTGCTTTTTCTCAAAATGCTTTGTGATTCCCTTGTAGTTTCCAATTTTCACCTCAACAAATGGATCAAGACTTCCAGTAACATCCATAGCAGGAAGGTCACGAGCCTTAACTACTCTTACATAGAGAAAAAACATCCGTTCAACAAGATCATAAGTGCTTGCAGTCTTGTCACCATGAATAACACGACCACCAACAACTCTTCCCCCACCAAGAAGCGGGCTTGTCTCTTTAAGTGCATAATCAACAGGCTGTGATGATGATGCAGAGTACATACGGACCAACTTTGGAGGTTGTGGATCAGCTTTCATCTCATCAGCTACATACTTCGGAACATGATGGGTGACTACAGGGGCTGAAGAATGATGCTGATGTTGCTGGTGATTTGGGTTAGGGAGGTGATGAAAGGTGTGTCTATCTACTCTATTCTGAGGTATGGAGCTTGAGACAGGATGCACCATTTGAGCCTGGCCATGGGTTAAACCTGGATCCTTAGGTGGCAAGGGTTCAACTGCAGGAAGTGGTGTAGATGATCTTATGGATGGGTCATCAGTGATATAAACTTTCAAGCCAAGCTCTCCTCTTACGCGTGAGAAAATTCCACGCTTTTCCAAGGGGTAGTGCAACACAACGGCATCAGAGTATGGAACAAATGAAGTCCCTGTGAGGGAAACCTTTCCAAGGAAGGATCTGGAGTTGGTAGGTCTGATATTATTGTAGACATAGGCATCAAGAGTAAGATAGTGGAGGTTGGTAGCGTCAGATATGTTGAAGTAGAAACTCTCATTCCAAACAGGATTGAGGTCGTTTTCTTTAATGGTGGTACGGAACCTCTGGCCATCAAAATAGAGCTCCACAAAGGCACTGGATGAACCTTGTCCATCTTTTGGCAAAAGATTGTGAGCACTAACCACGTCTACCCCTAGCTTAAAGTTGTTCATGTCGATAGCGAGGCACGTGCACTTCTTTAGGAAAATAAGAACTACCAATGCAGCAGAAAACAGCTATATGTACCTGCAGCACAGAGACTTTAACTATTTTGGTAACCTGTACTTGATGGACTCAAAAGATATTTTAGAAGCAGGACAAAGCAATAAAAAGAATAAAGCATCAGATTCTCTCTTGATTGAACAAGCAATATAGGACATGCAATTAAAGAAACACAGGTTAATATGTAATCTGGTGATGGTTTTGCGATATTGACGGATGGATGATTGGGGGAGAGAATATTGGCAGACAGCAGCAAAGAGAAGAAATATGATTTCAGACGCTAAGAAATTGGTTAATGTCCCTCAGTTTAAAATGGCTGTGGTAAGTATATTATATGCACATGAGATGCTTGCATGCTGAATAATTAATCACAGATTCATTATGAATCGAATTTTACTAAATACTTAACTATACAATTGAACGAACATCTACTTTAGATGAAGAGAAATTAAGAAAATGACCAGCCAAGAAACGATTTATCTAAAAGTGCTGGAATCAGAAACTAATGATTCCCTTCAATGGATCATTGCACAGTGAAACTTAGAAGTCGAGAGCCATGCAAATCTGATGAAAGACTTCATGTGTTGCGATTATTGGTGGGTGGCCATATCGGCATCTGAATTCACAGCTCTGTGAAACGTTTATATGGAAGTTAGAGGACAGCCAGCTAATATAAATACACCTGCTCACAAATCTACAATTGAAATCCACACAGGACATTGAACTATACTTCTTACATGTTTATGAACATCTACTAGTAATCAATCATGAGTGCATGAAGGCATGATTGCAAGTTTTAGCAAATTTGTTTGATTTATTCTGCCAATGTCACAAAAAGTCATCGAACATGAAAAATTTAAGGACTACGAAGAAAAATGGAGCAAGGGGACAAGGTGGAAAGAAAAGGAAGAGATTTTAGGTTACTTACGACGTTTGATACAAGGTACATGTAAGAGGGAAAACATTTGTAAAGGAAATTTCATCACGAAATCATAAATGGAGGAGAAAGGGAAGGAAAGCATATTCTATTAAACCTTTTCTTCTTAATTTTTTCTTTTTTTCAAGGCTTAATCGAAAATAATCGATCCACTTTCTTTCAACATTATATAACTAGAATTCCGAGAAAAGTCAGAATTTCTTGTTTGTCCAAGTAAAAATATGCCACTTTTTTTACATATAATAATTTATATCATCTTCCCACCTTGAAACGCACTGTGTGCAATATCAGTGACAGCTGACAAATAAAGCAAAGCCGTAATGTAAAACGATTTGTATCTTCTAAAGATTATATAAGAGAAGGGAAGAGAAAGGGAAAGGTTAAGACGGAACCCAACTAATTACAAAGAAGGGAGAGTCCTTTTTCTGTCTTGTTAGAAAAGAAGGAAAGGAAAGGGCGAGAAAAGAAGCAAGAAGACAAAAATGTGAAAGGAAAATTTTCCTCTTTGATTTATTTCTTCTCAACTCTTAAAATAGAGTGAGGCTTCCGCCCACAGTTAATTCAATGACGTTTGTTTCGCAAACTAAATCTCGATTATAAAAGCAGAACCACCTACTTTCTGCATAGAATTAATTTTATATCTTTGAAAGGAAGTTCCTTTAAATATATTTAGGGAGAAAATCAGAACCAATATCTAGGTCTAGCATCTGAATAAGACAAGAAACGAAGAATGTGCCATAAGAAACAGAAACTAGTACACAGTAAACACTAACTTGTATTAAAAAGTAGACTCTATCCAGTAACTTAAAACTCTGAAAGTGAAGCCTTTAATAAAAGCAATGTTTAATGGAAGAGATTGAGATTTGGCAAAAAAGGAAACACATGCTGAGATCTAAAACACATAGACATAATAAGATCCTAAAAGTACGCTCAGAACACATGAGTTTTTCTTTATGCAGATGATGGTTCTATAGTCACAGACTGCTCAGGGCCACAGGTCACAAAATTACAAAAAGCAAAGCAGTGAGACTTTGACCTTAACCATCCGTTTCACTTTGGACCCTAGCGAAGGTGGGAAAAATAAAACTAAAAATAATTATTAATAATAAAATGCATGGGAATCAGAACAATTTTGAACATCAGATTCGACATTTTTTTTTCCCTCAATTTTCTCTAGGTCCAAACAGAGACCAAATCGTCATCTGGAAAAGAAAATGAAAATAAGGTTTGAACAGTAAATGCCACAAAAATGTAACAAAACTATAGTCGCACACATGGGATCCTTTTGATCTAGAAATCAATATCAGTATTAAGAGATAAAAAACGAACTCCTTTTTTTTTTCTCAGTTTCAAAAGCAGAAATAAAATCTTTAAAACTAGAAAGAGCAAACTTGCAAATCTTTTGCTTAATAAAGGAAAGAAATAGTTCTCATTCTCATCATCAACTCTCGAAACCGAAATCGGTAATCTCCGAATCTCGACCGATCAATGGAGAAATTTAACTAAAACAAGAAACAACAACAACAACAAAAGTTTACCTCTTTATCGGCAAAAATCTTCAGATTGCAGCCATTTTTCAAGAAACCATGAGCTTTAAAACAATAAAACTAATCTTTGTAATGCTTCAAAGAGCGGTGCATTTAAGTCTGTTAGAGAAAGACAAAGAAGGTGAGAGCATGTGTATGTTATGGCAGCGAAGGGCGAGCACGAATGACGAGGAGAGAGAGAGAGATGGGGCTATTTTATAATCACATTGTTTTGCCATTGGTGCTGCTTCTGTCTCCAGTGCAGAGAGCAAAACCAGGTTCATTTTTTATTTTTTGTTTTTTCTTTTCAATTTCCCCGGTTTCACAGAGGAAGGAATACTGTGAGGAGGGTTACATATTTGGCGGCGTGAGCTCTTTCGTTTTACACCTTCATCATCTTTTTTTCTCTTATCCTTCTATCAAGATAGAGATCAGAACTGAATGTTGACCAGAGGCAGAGCTCAGAATTATCTAATGGTGGTCTGGTCCAAGTGTCCAACTAGTGCAACAACTTTTAGTTCTGCGTGCCATATGGTAGTTCCGGTAAACATGTCAAGCCAAAATAAGTAGGAAAATTATAATTTCATCCCTATATGTTGTTATAATATATAACATTGCCCATATATTTTTTAAAATATGAAGTTTTATTTCTACTTATTGCCTCTATTTTACCGATGATATCCTTTTGTCAATATTTTGCACATCTAAAATTATTATTAGTTAAAAATAATTTAATTGTGTTAATAATTTTATTAATTATTGAAAAAACTGAAAAATATACCATTAATATTATTAAAAATATTAATTTTACCTATATTAATGTTCAAACTAAAAGAAAGAAAAAATAGAGAAAAATAATGTCAAATCAGCACGATAAAATTCTAATTTTGTGCTAATTTTATGCAATGTAAACTTTTAATTTTTTATTTTTATATATAGGTAACCATAAGTTAAAATCTCATTTAATATAACATTTATCAAATATTTATTTTAACTTAATTTGTTACATAAATTTCTTGATTATAATTGGATAATTTTTATTTATTTTCGCTCAACAAATTTCCAATTAATAATTTCTTGATCTACTAATCTATTTTGACTAATGCTATTAGAAATGCGATCTCAAGTTTTAAACCAATCAAAATCAAAAGAATTGCTATAATTTTACATATGATGGGGAAATCTAGTAAAAGCCAAAAGTTAATGTTTCCGTCTGCCAACCGCAGGCAGCATTTATGTGGCGTGAGTGGGGATCATCTAGAACTGAATGCATTAAAAGCTGGTTACTGGTGATCTGGTCACCCTCGTGATTTCTAACACTACAGATCGTACCGTACATCTGAATCTGATTAATTACGTACGTGATCATCAGAGCAGCATATAATTGGGGCCGGGTTTACTCACGTGGGTCCATATGCAGTTTCTCATTGTTCATTCGATCGAGGTCTTCTGGAAGCAATAACGGGGATAATATATAAAAATAAAATACTACAAGCATAACGATAAAACGCAATCCGAAATGTCGTCGTTGGCTAATTGTCTCTCCCTTTTTGGTTGGATTATCGGTAGCATTGGCTAAACGTTGTCGTTTTTTATAAAGAAAAATGAAAAATTAAAAAGCCACTAAAATTAATAAAATGTTAATTAATTTATAAAATTGATTATATAGTTAGGATTTTAATAAAAAATCTAATAAATTTGTATGATTGGTTGAATGGATTCTTTCCAAAGGTTCATTGCTTAATAATAAAATCTTGTCATTTGATAGTATGAATTGAATTTATAAACTCCGCTTTCCTCTACGGACTACGAGCTTGAGGCCCAATTATAATACAAACATGAGTCGAAAACATCACATTGTAGTATTACGGGCCAACCATTTTGAAAACGTACACCAAGCCCGAAAGTAGCATACGACATGTCCTTTTTTCTCTGCTATCAATAAAGTATAAACTACTAATCGTTTTTACTTCTTTTAACAAAACAAACGCGCTGCGTTTATGCTGTAAATGACGCTTTTCTTTTTCAGTGCTCTGTGAAATATGTTCGTTCTTCGTTCTTAGAAACTAAATTCCTAATGTCAAAAAAAAAAAAAAAAGAAACTAAATTCCATAGCATAGCATGCACTTGCAATTATAAAATTAAAAAAAAAAAGATTAGAAAAAAATGTGCTTCATTTTGACTCTTATTTTATATTTTATTTTATTGAAACATCCAATGACGATGTATAGAAAATTAAAACGTTATTTAATTTATTTTACAAGATAAATAATTATTTAGTCTTTCGGATTTCATCATAATTATAATTTTGCTCATCTTATTTGATAAATATATTGATTAATTTCTATAATTTAATTCTATTAAATTATTTAGTCATTTATTTAAAAGTGTAAGTTTTAATGTTGAGTGGATAATTAAATAATATTTCAATATTAAATATAATGAACTAAATAATAATCCAATATTAAATATAAATGACTAGATTTTTAAATATTATATTTATAAGGTATTTAACTTTTAAGATTAGACTTTTTGAATAGAAAAAACTAAATTATTTAATGATTCTAAATCTCAGAAACTAATAATATATATTTATCTAACGATAAGAACAAGATTATAATGTTAACTAAATCTACCTTAAATAGTTTTTTTGAGGAAAATATAGAAGCTTTAAAACCTACCTTAAATAGTCATTTTTCCTATTTTGTACTAATTTGATAGATTCAATTTGAAAATATCTATAGCCCGCACCTGTAAGATTTGAGGTGACTCGAATAAGTGTAAATGAACTGAGTTGACACACTAACTAGTTATTTAAGCTCGATTTGAAAAAAATTTGAAATATTTAGTCGGAATTCAACTTGAGTCTAACGATGTAAACTCAGAAAATTTGTGGAGCCTTAAGTTCTAACGTGTTTAGAACACCAACAAGGTTAGACTCAGCTAGATGAATTCTGGAGACTCGACACCGTCATCTAGCAAAAGAGATAAAAAGTCTACTATGACTGATAGAAAAGGTAAATACACAGCAGATGATGCGCCGTCGTATTTGGCAATTTGCGCTGGGTTTGATTCGTGTGAACGCCAGACCGAATTTTGGTACCGCCCAAATATGTCAGTTACGGGAAAAATCAAAATAAGCTTTAATTAGTATTTGATGGCAATTGAAGGCAGAGAAACTGGCGGGATACCTTACGTGTTTGCTTGTCGCATTCATATCTTCATCAATCATGGAAAGTTATCATAAATAATTCCATTAAAGACTTGTCACATATGCGTTATCCCATACAGAAAACGCGTTTAACCTTACTCTTGCTAATTATATAAGCGATAAGGATCCACCGGAGCACAAAGCAATAGAGCATATACTCACACAAACAATACAATCTACAGAGAGAGAGAATCGGCAGCGACAATGGCGTTGAAAGTGTACGGACATCGTGTTTCCCAACCGTCACGCGCTGTTATGATCTTCTGCAAGTAATTTCATATTTCGATCACTTATTCATGATCATATTTTTAACTTTCAGATCAGTATTTTGCATTTTTTTTATCTGCTGATGACTGTTAATCAAATCTGCTAGGGTTAATGGAATTGAGTTTGAGGAGATCACAATTGACTTGTCTAAGAAACAGCATAAGACTCCTGAATTCAAAGGTATTATTTATTTTATGAAATGTTTAGATAAATTATTGTGGTTTATGACTAATTAATTAGTAAATGATTTAGATATATGAGATCTGTTTTTCAGTTCTCACTTAATTTATAATATTAATTTTTAGATCCAATTAGTTCTTTGACATAATCATGGTCATTGACTTTATAAATTTGTAAGCAGGACTGTTTGTTGGTCCTTACTGCTTGAAAATGGAGCCATTATATTTGTTTATTGAGAGGGTATATGATTAGGATTTGATTTTTTTGATGTTGGAGGTTTGATCTTGCTTTCTTGACGACTTATTATGCCCAGCTGTTTCAAGTTTACTGAACAAAATCCAGTTGTATTTAACGCATTAGTGATCGGTTTCTTCCAAAATATTAATTGTGAGTAGTAATTTGTTTATTGATATGATTAGCACTAACCTTTTTTGTTGTTGACGACATTTTTCAGAGATAAATCCTATGGGACAAGTGCCAGCTATTGTTCATGATGATTTTAAGCTATTTGAGAGGTATGATATAACCCTGTTTTGGTGCGCTCTTTCCCCCCCCACGCAGAAATTTGTTATTTTATTGTACAAATTGAGGGTTGGTTTGTTAAGGACTATTTTTTATCTGTTCATTTACCATTCTGCATCGGCGGAGATTGTTGTTGCTGAAATATTAGATTAAATCTATCCTGTTACCACTTACCCCAAACCAACCCTGTGTGTACTCACAGTCTCACAGACGCATAAGTTTGGTGAAGATATCCCAAGTTAATCACAATATTATACATGTCTATCTTTTCAAATATTCTGGAAATCCAGACAGGCCATGTGGATGCAACTTTTATCATATAATTTGGTTTTATGATGTATTCTTAAGTATTGAATTGTGATAGTTCCTCCTCCAGCCACAGAAATTTATGTGTCAACTAACTTCTTTTTCCACTCTGCAGCCATGCAGTCCTTACCTATCTTGCCTGTGCGTTTCCTGGAGTTACAGATCATTGGTAAGCAGAGTTCGTCATATTTTGCAGTCAATTTCTTTGATTAGGCTCTGCGTGAGTCTTGTCAATGTTCAAAGTTTTGAATTGGAAATGTAACAGAATTATAATGACTGAGGCTGATTTTCAAGACATGCATATAAGTTGATGTCTAGATAGTCTAGATGCATATAAAAGCATAAAACAAGCATAAAATATGAGTGCTAAGAAAGTTTTTGGATTGCCAATAGCAAGTTACTTTTATTCAACCAAATGTCATATTTTGCACTCAGTTCTTAATAGTTTTCCATGTGCACTAAAGGTATCCTGCTGATCTTCGCAAGAGAGCCAAGGTTCAATCTGTGTTAGACTGGCACCATTCTACCTTACGCCGTGGCTCAGGTGCTTCATACACTACTCCATAAGATATTGAAAGTAGTTTATGTGTGTGTGTGTGTGTTTGTGTCTTGCTAACACTTATCTCTCTCTCTCTCTCTCTCTCTCGAATAAATATATATATATATATATACATACACACACACCTTGCTAACTGTGATACTTTGTAGTGACCGAGAGTGTTGTTACTTCTTTCTTTGATGTTAAAATATGACTAACCTTCAAGCTTCGAAGACCACATTGTAGTAGCAATGAAGAGGAATTCGTAACCTGTATGATAGGTTTAAAACAACCTGTATGATGGGTTTAACTTGGCATAAAATAGATTAGACCTTAAGGCTGCCCTATGGTGACTGTGCTTTGCCTTGACATCTCATGCAATTATCTAACATGTCCTAGAGAGCATGGCGTTTAACAATAACCTAATTACAATCAGAATTGAAGATGTTCGTTCATCCTTTTTTTTTTGTCCATCTTAGTACTGGGTATTGCAAACTAAAAAAGTTCCATTTCTTAATTTGTTTAGTATAATGCTGAACCATTAATAATTCAATTTCTTATATTTCTGTTGCTTTTGAAATACTCAGGAGCTTGCTTGTTGATATATGTTCAGTTGCGCCGTGGGATACTGATTTATTTGCCTTTTCTTTCCAGTTACCTATGTGATAAATGCTAAACTGGCACCTGTATTTGGCCAGCCCCTTAACCCACAGGCAGCAGCTGAAGGTGAGAAAATTTTGACTTGTGCTCTGTCAACAATAGAGTCCATTTGGCTTCAGGACAGTGGGAAATTCTTGCTTGGAGCAGATCAACCATCGTTAGCGGATCTTAGCCTTGTCTGTGAAATCATGCAACTTCATGTAATACTTTTTTTTTCCTTGCTTTCTTTTTTGTTTTAACTTTGGAATTACAAACACACAGTCACATGTTAGTTCCCTGAGGTGGACATGACATTCATATGTAAACTTGTTTGTTGGATACAGCTATTGGAAGAAAATGATCGCAATCGTTTACTGGACCCATACAAGAAAGTTCAACAGTGGATTGAAAATACAAAAACTGCAACGAACCCTCATTTTGATGAACTCCACGGTGCTGTTTTTCAATTCGGTGCAATGCTGAACAAGCAGCAGTAAGCAGGAAGGAAGAGTGAGGTTTATCTCAAATGCAATATTTGAGGAAGAGTGTTGTAGCCTTTTATTTAAAAATCTGCAATAAGATTGTTCGACATTTTCAGAGATTAAGGACTTGTCAGGCAGTGTTAATGTTGCTTGCTATGTATCAAAACGTTTGGATAATATTTCCTGATATTGTCCAAATGATGAGAACCTTGTTGAATAAATAGATGTTTATGTTATATCTGGTGTTTTTTCTGACGGGATATTTAGATACTGGCCCATGGAATGAAGGTATCTTTATGTTTATTATAGTGCTAATTTGCTTTTCAGGCCTGAAAACCCAATTCAAGCAAATTTTAAGAAATTATAATCTCATTATTTGCTTCAATGATTTGGGTACTTTCTTCAATTCTTCTTCAGTATCATAATGCAAATAAATTACAAAGAAGGAACAGCATATTCTTTAGCATCTCATATGGGTTTCACAAATCAATTTCCTGAAAATTTTAACTGGAAAGCAGACTTGTACGGTTCTTTTTTCATGGGCAAAACTGGAATTAAATAGTCTTGATATGCGGGCTTGTAGTTGCAACTAACATCTTTCCCACCATTTTTACTTGGCCCAGTTTCTAACCTTACAAGCTGTAGGAAATGCACCTGAGAAGCGTGAAAGTTGGACTCCGGCAGTCAATCCAACAAGATTAGCTGTTTAAAAGCCCGAAACCAAAAACTGGTGAACATCAGTCTTGAAGAAACAAACATCATACTCTCTTCATAGATCGACAGTTTAGAAATAGAGAGAAGCAAGAAAATGAAGCTGAAGATATATGCAGATCGAATGTCCCAGCCATCACGGGCAGTTCTTATCTTCTGCAAGTAATTTAATTTAATGGTTTTTTACTGCAAATTTAAAGCTGGGTTTTTGTTTTTCTTGATTATTTTTGACTTGGGTGTTTATATACAGGGTGATTATAATGTTAACTAAATCTACCTTAAATAGTTTTTTTTGAGGAAAATATAGAAGCTTTAAAACCTACCTTAAATAGTCATTTTTCCTATTTTGTAGTAATTTGATAGATTCAGTTTGAAAATATCTATAGCCCGTGCTTTTAAGGTTTGAGGTGGCTCGAATAAGTGTAAATGAATTGAGTTGACACGTTAATTAGTTATTTAAGCTCGATTTGAAAAAAATTTAAAATATTTAGTTGAAATTCAACTTGAGTCTAACGATGTAAACTCAGAAAATTTGTAGAGCCTTAAGTTCTAACGTGTTTAGAACACCAACAAGGTTTGACTCAGCTAGATGAATTCTCGAGTCTCGACACCGTCATCTAGCCAAAGAGATAAAAAGTCTACTATGACAGTGATAGAAAATGTAAATACACAGCAGATGTACGCGCCGTCGTATTTGGCAATTTGCGCTGGGTTTGATTCTTGTGAACGCGAGAGCGAATCCTGGTATCGCCCAATTATGTCAGTTATGGGAAAAATCAAAATATGCTTTAACTAGTATTTAATGGCAATTGAAGGCAGAGAAACTGGCGGGATACCTTACGTGTTTGCTTGTCGCATTCATATCTTCATCAATCATGGAAACTTATCATAAATAATTCTTGTCACATCTGCGTTATCCCATACATAAAACGCGTTTAACCTTACTCTTTCCAATTATATAAGCGATAAGGATCCACCAGAGCACAGAGCAATAGAGCATATACTCACACAAACAATACTATCTACAGAGAGAGAATCGGCAGCGACAATGGCGTTGAAAGTGTACGGACATCGTGGTTCCCAACCGACACGCGCTGTTATGATCTTCTGCAAGTAATTTCATATTTCGATCACTTATTCATGATCATATTTTTAACTTTCAGATCAGTATTTTGCATTTTTTTTTCTGCTGATGACTGTTAATAAAATCCGCTAGGATTAATGGAATTGAGTTTGAGGAGATCACAATTGACTTGTCTAAGAATCAGCATAAGACTCCTGAATTCAAAGGTATTATTTATTTTATGAAATGTTTAGATAAATTATTGTTGTTTATGACTAATTAATTAGTAAATGATTTAGATATATGAGATCTGTTTTTAGATTCAATTAGTTCTTTGACATAATCATGGTCATTGACTTTATAAATTTGTAAGCAGGACTGTTTGTTGGTCCTTACTGCTTGAAAATGGAACCATTATATTTGTTTATTGAGAGTGTATATGATTAGGATTTGATTTTTTTGATGTTGGAGGTTTGATCTTGCTTTCTTGACGACTTATTATGCCCAGCTGTTTCAAGTTTACTGAACAAAATCCAGTTGTATTTAACGCATTAGTGATCGGTTTCTTCCAAAATATTAATAATGAGTAGTAATTTGTTTATTGATATGATTAGCACTAACCTTTTTTGTTGTTGACGACATTTTTCAGAGATAAATCCTATAGGGCAAGTGCCAGCTATTGTTCATGATGATTTTAAGCTATTTGAGAGGTATGATATAACCCTGTTTTGGTGCGCTCTTCTTCCACACCGGCCGGCGCCCCCCCCCCCCCCCTCTCTCTCTCTCTCTCTCTCTCTCTCTCTCCACAGGCAGAAATTTGTTATTTTATTGTACAAATTGAGGGTTGGTTTGTTAAGGACTATTTTTTATCTGTTCATTTACCATTCTTCATCGGCGGAGATTGTTGTTGCTGAAATATTAGATTAAATCTATCCTGTTACCACTTACCCCAAACCAACCCTGTGTGTACTCACAGTATCACAGACGCATAAGTTTGGTGAAGATATCCCAAGTTAATCACAATATTATACATGTCTATCTTTTCAAATATCCAGACAAGCCATGTGGATGCAACTTTTATCATATAACTTGGTTTTATGATGTATTCTTAAGTATTGAATTGTGTTAGTTCCTCCTCCAGCCACAGAAATTTATGTGTCAACTAACTTCTTTTTCCACTCTGCAGCCATGCAGTCCTTACCTATCTTGCCTGTGCGTTTCCTGGAGTTACAGATCATTGGTAAGCAGAGTTCATCATATTTTGCAGTCAATTTCTTTGATTAGGCTCTGCGTGAGTCTTGTCAATGTTCAAAGTTTTGAATTGGAAATGTAACAGAATTATAATGACTGAGGCTGATTTTCAAGACATGCATATAAGTTGATGTCTAGATAGTCTAGATGCATATAAAAGCATAAAACAAGCATAAAATATGAGTGCTAAGAAAGTTTTTGGATTGCCAATAGCAAGTTACTTTTATTCAACCAAATGTCATATTTTGCACTCAGTTCTTAATAGTTTTCCATGTGCACTAAAGGTATCCTGCTGATCTTCGCAAGAGAGCCAAGGTTCAATCTGTGTTAGACTGGCACCATTCTACCGTACGCCGTGGCTCAGGTGCTTCATACACTACTCCATATGATATTGAAAGTAGTTTGTGTGTGTGTGTGTGTGTGTGTGTGTCTTGCTAACATTTATCTCTCTCTCTCTCTCTCTCTCGAATAAATATATATATATATATACATACACACACACCTTGCTAACTGTGATACTTTGTAGTGACCGAGAGTGTTGTTACTTCTTTCTTTGATGTTAAAATATGACTAACCTTCAAGCTTCGAAGACCACGTTGTAGTAGCAATGAAGAGGAATTCGTAACCTGTATGATAGGTTTAAAACAACCTGTATGATGGGTTTAACTTGGCATAAAATAGATTAGACCTTAAGGCTGCCCTATGGTGACTGTGCTTTGCCTTGACATCTCATGCAATTATCTAACATGTCCTAGAGAGCATGGCGTTTAACAATAACCTAATTACAATCAGAATTGAAGATGTTCGTTCATCCTTTTTTTTTGTCCATCTTAGTACTGGGTATTGCAAACTAAAAAAAGTTCCATTTCTTAATTTGTTTAGTATAATGCTGAACCATTAATAATTCAATTTCTCATATTTCTGTTGCTTTTGAAATACTCAGGAGCTTGCTTGTTGATATATGTTCAGTTGCGCCATGGGATACTGATTTATTTGCCTTTTCTTTCCAGTTACCTATGTGATAAATGCTAAACTGGCACCTGTATTTGGCCAGCCCCTTAACCCACAGGCAGCAGCTGAAGGTGAGAAAATTTTGACTTGTGCTCTGTCAACAATAGAGTCCATTTGGCTTCAGGACAGTGGGAAATTCTTGCTTGGAGCAGATCAACCATCGTTAGCGGATCTTAGCCTTGTCTGTGAAATCATGCAACTTCATGTAATACTTTTTGTTTCCTTGCTTTCTTTTTTGTTTTAACTTTGGAATTACAAACACACAGTCACATGTTATTTCCCTGAGGTGGACATGACATTCATATGTAAACTTGTTTGTTGGATACAGCTATTGGAAGAAAATGATCGCAATCGTTTACTGGGCCCATACAAGAAAGTTCGGCAGTGGATTGAAGATACAAAAACTGCAACGAACCCTCATTTTGATGAACTCCATGGTGCTGTTTTTGAATTCGGTGCAATGCTGAACAAGCAGCAGTAAGCAGGAGGGAAGAGTGAGGTTTAATCTCAAATGCAATATTTGAGGAAGAGTGTTGTAGCCTTGTATTTAAAAATCTGCAATAAGATTGTTCGACATTTTCAGAGATTAAGGACTTGTCCGGCAGTGTTAATGTTGCTTGCTATGTATCAAAACGTTTGGATAATATTTCCTGATATTGTCCAAATGATGAGAACCTTGTTGAATAAATAGATGTTTATGTTATATCTGGTGTTTTCTGTGACGGGATATTTAGGTACTGGCCTATGGAATGAAGGAATCTTTATGTTTATTATAGTGCGAGTGAAAACCCAATTCAAGCAACTTTTAAGAAATTATAATCTCATTATTTCCTTCAATGATTTGGGTACTTTCTTCAATTCTTCTTCAGTATCATAATGCAAATAAATTACAAAGAATGCAAATAAATTACAAAGAAGGAACAGCATATTCTTTAGCATCTCATATAGGTTTCACAAATCAATTTCCTGAAAATTTTAACTGGAAAGCAGACTTGTACGGTTATTTTTTCATGGGCAAAACTGGAATTAATTAGTCTTGGTATGCGGGCTTGTCGCTGCTACTAACATCTTTACCACCATTTCTACTTGGCCCAGTTTCAAACCTTACAAACTGTAGGAAATGCACCTGAGAAGCGTGAAAGTTGGACTCCGGTAGTCAATCCAACAAGATAAGCTGTTTAAAAGCCCGAAACCGAAAACTGGTAAACAACAGTCTTGAAGAAACAAACATCACACTCTCTACATAGATCGCAGTTTAGAAAGAGAGAGAAGCAAGAAAATGAAGCTGAAGATATACGCAGATCGAATGTCCCAGCCATCACGGGCAGTTCTTATCTTCTGCAAGTAATTTAATTTAATGGTTTTTTACTGCAAATTTAAAGCTGGGTTTTTTTTTTTTCTTGATTATATTTGATTTGGGTTTTTATATACAGGGTAAACGGGATAGACTTTGAGGAGGTGAAAATTGACATATCCAAGCGTCAACAGTTATCTCATGAATTCAAAGGTATCTCCTTTCTTCCTTATTCTTGTTTTAATTTTTCGTTTCTTTTTTGGTTTAGCTAATTTTACAAAGCAGTTGAGTTTTACCGACACAAAAAAACCAGTAACAGCTTGTTCTTACTTTTTCTGTCTTGTCTTTTTAGAGATAAACCCTATGGGAAAAGTGCCAGCCATAGTTGACGGAAGATTCAAGCTGTTTGAAAGGTGTCGTGAGCTCTCTCTCTAGGTTCTGAAACTCCAATTGAATGGCAATGCTAGCAATTTTTATTTTGTTATTTAGTTGTATGTGCTTCGTAAATTATAAATTATGGTTACTTTTTTTTGAGAATCTTAAATCACTTTTTCCCCCCTCTTTGCAATTGAACTTCTTAACTGTTTTTTGCAGCCACGCAATCCTTATCTACCTGGCTTGTGCATTTCCTGGAGTTGCTGACCATTGGTAAGTACAGCTGCTTATGTTTAACTGAATCTCTTGATTGCGTGTTTATGTGACATGAATAGTTAACTTGTATGAAGTACTTTAGCTGGAAACAAGATGAAATGTTATTGATACTAATGTGATATAGTTAGTACCAAAAGATGAGCAGAATAAGGGCACAGAAAGCTCCTTATGATCATGAAGATCTCCTGGCTAAGTTCTTGATCTATTATCTTTTACTACTCCAGGTCATACTTTGTCAAACTTTACTTTGCTTTTAGGGCATAAATTAAGAAGATGGAGAAATTCAATGGTATAGCTGTGCTTCTATATCTAAAAACCACGGATTTGATGAATCTGGTACCTCAACATGAAGCCAATATCACTTTTACTTGCATGCTTGTTTCTGTGCAGGCAGTGTCTGACCCATTCCTGAGTATTTTTGTCATTTACATACTTCCAATTAAAAGATCTCTAGTTTATGTAAAGGATATATGTACTTTGCTTTCTGTTTCATGTTTGTATGCTGCAAATCAGTTCTTAACAATTTTTACTGCATCACGCTTTAAGGTATCCGGCCGATCTTTCCAAGAGAGCTAAGATTCAATCGGTGTTGGATTGGCATCACTTGAATTTACGAGAGGGAGCACGTGCGTCGTAGTTAATTTGATCTTGAACATCTATTATATACGTATAATTACAATGTTTATTTGGGTTTTATAACATGCTAGTAACCCAGAAAGTTCTTCAATAGGTAAATATGTTGTGAATACTGCACTGGCGCCTGCACTTGGCCTACCCCTGAATCCACGAGCTGCTGCCAAAGCCGAGGAAGTTCTCTTGTCATCGCTGTCAAAGATAGAATCCTTTTGGCTCAAGGGGAGTGGACGATTTTTGGTTGGCAGCAATCAACCATCCATAGCAGATCTAAGCCTTGTCTGTGAAATAATGCAACTGGAGGTATGCAGATAAAAACCCAGTGCTTTTTCATTTTTTGTTATCCCTTGTATTGCTAGGATAAAAAGGAACAAAGTCTCTGTGTGCATGTGTATGTGAGAGTTTTAATTAGATTTTTCAATTAGTGGGTTTCTGTTGGCGATGCTTGGAGCTTCCCCCGCCTCTGCATGTGTGAGAACCCTTGACCTTCTTTTTATGATCTTGTGCAGTTGTGGTTCTATAAAGCAGCATAACCATTATTATCCACTTAATGTGTTTCTTTACCTTAAAAGTTTATTTGAATTGCTGAGCTGAGGGAGTTAAATAGGCTTGTATGTATTATGATTTCATATGAAATTTACTTTTGGATTTAGGTTTTGGACGAGAAGGATAGAAATCGAATACTCGGTCCGCATAGGAAAGTTCAACAATGGATAGAGGATACAAGAAATGCAACAAGGCCTCACTTTAATGAAGTGCACCAAATCCTGTTTAAAGTTAAAGCAAAACTGAAAAAACAGCTATCAGAGAGAGCTATTAATGAGACCGAATCAAGCTCGAAAACAACATTGCACTCAAAGATATAGCAACTCATTGATAAATGAATAAAGCATTTCTGGGTTTATCTTTATCCTGTATGGGTATAGGCCTGACTCTGAGCCAAAGATCATTGAAATTTCACAGCTACTATGGAAAAAATAATGTAATTCTCTGTAAACGACTGGTTTAGATATCCTCTTCTCAAATAAAGAGATGTCGTTTATCCTTTGCTTATAATTCATTTTTTTCTCTTTTGACTGATGTATATGGGCAAATATTAATTTTTACTACAATCTTTTTGCCTCACCGAAAAAAAAATTGCATTCTTTCATACATAAGGAAAATTTATCAAAAATGAACTAGCAAAAATTATGCATCTGCGCAAAACATTGTAATTTTTCTGCTGATTTGCTAAGTTTTCAATGTTTGAAACGCACGAAAAGTTGCCGTCTTCAAAGGAAAAGTTTTCCCTTTCAAAATGTTTCCTCCCATTGAATTGTAAATTTATAGCTATCAGCCTATCAGAACAAAGTAAAAGAGAGGAACATAACCAAAAACAGCTTATCATAAAACAGCCATATATTATATATACAGGTGATCATAAAACAGCTTCAGCTTGTATATAACCAAAAAAAAAAAAAAAAACATCAAGCAACGAGCTTTCACACTTGATTTTTCCTATGACTTGACAAATATAAACAAATACTTGTTTTGAAAACCAAGATCATGAATTCACTCAATCCTAATCCCTCGAATCTCAAGATTTTCAAGCATTTTTGGTCTCTTGTAATTTTTTAACAGGAGGGAGCACACAACGACACTAACTGAAGAAGCTGCCATGGCGGCTCCAGCAATCCAGGGAGGCAAACGGAATCCAGTGCCAGGGAAAAGTGCTCCAGCAGCTATTGGAATACCAAGCAGGTTATAACCCAGAGCCCAAATGTAGTTAAGCCGAATACGCGAAAAGGTCTTCCTTGACAAGTCTATAGCAGTGATCACATCCTCCAAGTTGCTCTTCATTAGAACTATATCAGCTGCTTCTATTGCAATATCTGTGCCTGCACCAATTGCCATTCCAACATCTGCTGCTACAAGTGCTGGAGAATCATTTATGCCATCACCCACCATTGCCACTATATGACCTGTAGCCTGCAAATGATAGAGATTATAGTTCAAAAAGATTGTCTCAATTTGTGAGTTTTAATTAGCTATAGCAAAAATAAAAAGGTGCAGATAATAAACCTGTAGTTCCTTTACTTTCTCTGCTTTCTGCTCGGGCTTTGCTTCTGCAATAACAGTTACGATCCCAACGTCTCCAGCAACAGAACTGGCTGTTCCCCAATTGTCACCTGTCGCCATAATGCTTCTAACTTTCATAGACTTGAGAATTGAAATGACTTCACGTGCTCCTGGTTTTAGAGGATCCGATATGGCTAGAACTCCAGTCACTTCTCTATCTATTGCAATTAAAATCCCTGTTTGAGCCATCCCTTCAGTTTCTGTTAGCATTTCTTCAGCATCAACTGGAATGGCAATGTTGTGGTCAAACATCAAGCTTCTGTTTCCTACTATTATTTCCTTGTCACGAACAATAACTTTCACTCCATGGCCAGTGATAGAGACAAAATCTTGTGCCTCTGGCCAGACTGGGTTCTCTTCATTTTCTCTGAATTTCTTGGCGTATTCTACAATGGCTTTGGCTAAAGGATGTCCACTATTTACCTAATAAGGATATGTAGCATAAACTGTCAATAGTCATCATAAAATCAACAGATTTTTAGAAGTTCTGTTTCTCAAAGTCTAGCAAGAATACTAAGATTTACTCAGGTATGGCTATAATGACAAGTTCATTTAATAGCAAGTTTTTGGGGAGAAAATCATACCTCAGCTGCAGCAACAAGTTCATAAAAATCTCTAAGCACCATATTTTTGAAGAGTTTCGTGTTAACAACAACTGGCTTTCCCACTGTTAGAGTTCCTGTCTTGTCAAACACAATGCAGTTCACCTGCAAGATCAATAACCAGACCAATTAGAGGCACATTTAGTATTGACAGGCTCATGCACATAAATTCTCAAAATGAATTTGTACAGGAAGAATGAACTTATGGCTAACCTTGTGTGCACTTTCTAATGCTTGACCACCTTTGATTAGGACACCCTGAGATGCACCAACGCCGGTACCAACCATGACAGCAGTTGGGGTGGCTAATCCAAGAGCACATGGACAGGCTATGACCATGACAGAGATTCCAAATTGGAGTGCAAGCTCAAAGCTGTCCATGGAACTCGGTATCCAAGATTCTGGGTAGCCATGGAACTTTGCAGCTAAAAACCAGGCAAGCCAAGTTGAGAATGATAGAATGATGACCTGCAAAAAGAATAGCTTACTATTGACAAAGGCCATTATCATATATTAATATAAGGGTGGCCATATTACGGTTTCGGGAACCGGAACCGTCGGATCGAACCGGTCCCGAACTGTAACCGGAACCGGTCCGAATCGGAGATTTTCAGTTCGGTTCCGATTCTAAATTTCTGGAACCGAAACCGGCAGTTCCACAAAACCGGTCGGAACCGGATTGGAACCGCCGGTTCTCCGGCCGGTTCGAACCGCCAGTTCTAGCCGTTATAAACTGTCAGTTGTGTTTTTTTTTTTTTAATTTTGTAATGAAATCTCTTAATTACCCCTCCCAACAGCCATAAACGGCTAGTTTCAACGGTATTTTTGGAAAAATAATTTTTTGGATTTATTATAAATACCTCATTTCATTTACAAATTTATCACAAAAAAATCTCTACTCTCTCTACAATATACTTCACTCTACTACACTCTACTCTATATTATTCTTCTCTACTCTAATCTCTCTTATTAAGTTATTATTCTCTCTAATTTTTTTTATTCAATTTTTCAAATCATATCTTATTATCATATAATGGCAAGTGGAGGAAACTCAAATTCGGGTAAGGGCAAGGGAAAGATTAGAGAAACACAATATTCATCTATTCCTACAAACGACATCTATAATTTCACTCCCAACCAATTTAATTTTGAGGGATATCCAAATGAAAATTTAGAAATTTCAACTCAAGAATCTAAATTTAAAGAGCAATTACAAGAAGAGGAAGAGCAAAAGCAAGAGCAACGAGCACAAATTGTTGGAAGAGCAAGACAAAGTTCCGACATATTCGCCATTCATTTTACGAAAAAATTCAAAGATGAGAAAATGTACGATGTAATTTGCAATTATTATGGAAAATCTTATAAATTTAAACAAGCGGGCGGCTATGGATCATTTTGGAAGCATTTGGAGACAAAACATCCATCAAAAATAGGAGTTGATCGGTCTCAAACACAAATTTCCGGGTACGCATCTTCTAACCTTTCTTTATTTCAATATTCTGAAAAAATACAAAAAGAAAAATTAGCAAAAATGATTTTTATGGAACATTTAGCTTTTAGTTTTGGTGAAAAAGTAGGTTTTAATAATTATTGTCAAAAAGCTTTAAATCCTTTTGCTAAAAGAGTGTCAAGAAATACTGTTAAACGAACTATTATTTCTTTATATAATAAAGGAAAAAAAAAAGAGTTAGAGCTTTTATTTTCTCAAATGAAAATTCGTGTTTCAATTTGATGTGATATTTGGAGTGATCATTGGCAAATGCATTCTTAATTATATGAGCATTACATGTCATTGGATTGATGATGATTG